>NW_005842087.1:1430089-1443498 GCF_000455745.1 Alligator sinensis | reverse complement strand
CAGTTTCCTGTTAAGGGATCACCATATTAACACTATTTAATAACTGTTTTCTATTCCACATGATTGGAGAATCAGAAAAAAGAAAGGATTAAGTATTTTTTCCATTTTTGCCATCCTACAATAGGGATTCATGAGCTTTTTTAAATAAACTAAAAAGCACTTACTTTTTATGGCCATAAAGCCCTAGAAATGACTTGCTGACTTATGGCCTGGTTCTGTTGGTGAAGTTTATGATGCCATCCAGGATTAACTGATTTTGCCGGTAAAGGAAAGATGATAAAACTGAAGAGCAGTGTATAAATTCCAGCAACAAGAGGTGCCAACCTCTGCATTTCATAACAGATGGGAATTTGACATTTTTATGTTCATCTTTATTTCCAGTTTGGCTCTAGCTAGAGGAGACAAAGTTAATTCCTAGGATATGAAAGAGAATAGTATTATCAGTAACAACATGAGTTTCATGATACAGGTGATGATTTGGGAAAATACGTGTTTGTTTTCTCAGGTTTGCTATTTTTTTTCAAGTATTAAAGAACTACAGTATTAATCATAATAGACAAAGCTAAACATGACATTGGTTGAGAAGACTGAAGGGAGGCATAAATATATAAAGGAATGTTGTAAAGAGGACAGGAATCCTTTATTTTTGTTGGAACATGAAGACTGAGCAAGAAATACCCAGCTTAAGATGCACCACTAGAAATCTAGGTTAAGTGGTTACTAGAACAACCAATCAGAGTGCTTCAAGAGTGCTGCCATAACGGTGGGGACAGAGGCGATGGGGCGGAGTGGGCCAAACCAGTGCCACTGTTCTGTCCCCCCCAACCCTGGCCCTGCTCCCTGGAGGCGGTGGCAGTGACGGAGGGGACAGAACAGGGGGACCAGGCCAGCACCAGTGGTCTCGCCCCCCTTGAGCCCTGCTTCTTGGAGGTGGCAGTGGTGTGGGGTGCTGGCTGAGGGGAGCGGAGGGGACAGAGGGGCAAGCTTCATCTGCCTCTGCTCCTGGGAGGCGGTGGCATGGGAAGGTGGGTGGCAGCACTACATCCCTGCCCTCCCTTCCTTCCTATCATTCCTGATGGGCAATTGGCTAGTAATTCTATAAGTGCTCTAGACAAGTGGGGTGCATCTACAAGATGCTTACTGCTCTGTAGCTTGTTACTACTGTGCAGCAGCAACCCCGGGCATGAACCATGTCGTGATGCTACTGCACAGTAGTAATGAGCTGCTGTGCAGTAGTAACAAGCTACCGAGCAGTAAGTATTACTAGGCAACCTTCCTCAGCAGCCCCTCTACCCCAGCCCCACCTACTGCATCAGTTGGCAACTGTCAGCAGCAGATGGGGGGTGGGGAACAGAGCCTCCCCCACCATGAGGGCCCTCCCACAGGTTTCCAGTTACTGTGCAGTCATTTAGTAATTGGTTATCATTTAGTACTTGGAGGCTCATGTAGATACTCCCATGGTTAACTTTAACCATGGAAGTAATGCCACTGGAATCAATAGGTTTAAACAACATTCATTGCACTGACTGAAGAAATCTTGGATGCAGAGTAAACTATAACATTCTGCATGCCTAACTAAACAGATGACCAATATTTTTCAGGAAGTAACAAATGAGCCATGCTATTTATGAGCAGAAGGTCATCATTTGTGTACTCCTAACTAGACAGGATAAATTGCTACTTTTATCTTTGTATATTGTTAATGTTGGTTTTTGCAGCATTTTCTATTTAAGAGCATTTCATCAAAATTCTCTTCCAAATAGCTTAGTCCTCAATGTGAACATTCAGGTGGAAAAAAAAATCAGACCTTGTTATACGAATTTGAATATTCATTCATTTGTTCTCATCACAGCCTAATTTAACTGGAATAGTAATAACAATCATGACAAGAACAGAACTTTGGGGAGTAATAGCAAAAATGTTTCATCTTTAAATGGAAAGGAAGAAAAAACAAAATGGAAGGTTTGTTTTAAATTTATAATGATGACAAATGATTGTTAACTGTATAAAGTATTCTTATATTCAATATTCTTCATAGCTCAGTCATAACTCAAAAGAACTACATTCATTCTAATAGCTGATGTTAAAAGAAAAGTCCTTCTGGATGAATAAAAATAATTTCTTGTGGACATCAATTTAAGATGAAATTTTCTTAGCAGCGATTAGAACTGTGAAGGGAACATCGATCATTTTATATAATGTCTCATTTATTTACTGTTCTAATTTAAACAAAGCACTGTAGATGGAAATATTGAAATGTTATGTGAATTAGCCTAGAATAACTTATTGGGAAAACATACTGTGTTCCAGAATGATCCACTGGTACAGATCCATGTTGGGTGCTGTTCAGCCATATCTGCCATGTTGGAACTCCAAGATGCATGGTAGCAGAAGGCAAGGAGCATATTTTCTACATAGTCTATCATTATAATTAATTTAATAGCTATGTTACAGTTATGTCAAGAGGTCTCCACGAGGCCCAGAGCCATATTGTGCAAGGCAATGCACAACTCATATTAGAGACAGTCTTTCTTCTGAAGGCAATCTAAAAGCAAAATCATGCCATGAGCTGGGAATGGTGCCGAATCTATACTCCCAGGAACAGCCTTGGGACGAGGTGTACCTAAAAGGCAAACATGCTTCCTTTTTAATGCTGTTAGTATTTTGAAGCTGGCTTGAGCTGCTTGGCACAAGAGGTGCTACAATCTTAGTTACAGCAATAGATGTTTCTGTAGTATAAATAATAAATAAGAAAAAAAACCCTGATTACCAAAGGAGAAATTGTAGCATTGAATAGGTCACACCAAGAAGTAAAAATCATACCGGATTTTGTCTTAATGAAGGATACTCTTCAATCAGCCTCAATTCTTTAATTTTATATTATGCTCAGAATATCATCTTGTTTGCTTGTTAGTGTTGCTAATGTCTCTTTTTTGTAGTCTATCAGATTCAGATCCTGAACTAAAACTGTGTGTTTGACTTAGATTTCTTGAGTTTCAGTAACACAAAGGTCCCTTTACCCTGCTATATAGACCTGAGGGTAAAAGATAATTCCTCTCTTAGTATGTATCACACATTTTCTTATAGCTAAAGGGCATCAAAAAAATGTTACATTCTTGTTCTTTGGGACTTGACAAATGCATTCTATTGAAAGATCCCTGAACCGTACTTGGATGATCCCAAAATGTTTTGGATTTTGCTTTCAAAGCTGTACTATTATTAAATCCCAGCTGCCAAACAAGGATGTGAGGATTCTTCCCAAGATAATATTAATCTATTCACTTTTCCAATGGGTGGAAAAGCAGAAAACTTTTTCTCTAGTAAGGCAGACAAGGTTCCTTGGGTGAATTTGATATCTTTTATTAGATCAACCCAAATAGTTGGAGAATAGTTATTAAGCAAGCTTTTGGGTTTAAAAACCGTTCGTCAGGCTAAGGAAGTTTCAGCAGTTGGTGTAGAAATACATTTATTTGGAAGTAGCTTGGTCAGCAGCATACTGTGGCATGCTATGATGTATTATGTGGAGTCTAAAGAAGTGATGCCTTTACAGCTACTCTCATTCAATAGTTTTTGCCTTTTTTAACTTCAGTATTGTTATTGACCTGTTTCTTCAGGTAACTTAGTCCTCAAGTGTTCCAGAGGCCAAGTACATTTGTGCTGTTTATTCCCAGATAGCTGTGGTAAACAAGTACATTATATCAAAATGACAGTACACTTGTCTCTTGGGCCCAGCTTACTGGCATAGTTGATTTCTATTTCTGAAAGCCATTTCTAGTTTGTTCCCAATGGTAAAATCTTTACAGCAAATTTAATGAGGTTATTCTTATCTTTAGGAAAAGGGCTTTAAAAAAATAATAAAATAGTTAAACTTAATTATGAATAAGTGATAATACGTTTTGAGGTATAAGCCTTCCACTAAATTACAGACCACCAAGGCAAGGGTAGAAGCTGAGACAGGCATTCTGAAGGGGGACCTCCCAGGACCTGAATGTGCAGTACTCTTTGGTGCAGCTCTGTGGGTATTTTTAAGAAAGAAGAAGACAAATAGCAAGTGACAAAGCCATCAAAAAGCAAGTGGAAAGCCAGGACACAAGAAGTGAAACTTTGGGTAGCATAGCCTGAGAGAAAGCTGTTGGAGAGCACTGCTTGGAAAAAAAAAGTTTGGCATTGTGAGGAAGAAGACTCTTTCTGCTTGGTTCTTACATTTTTCAGAGAAACAGGGCACTATGGCCAGGTACAGACATTCAAACAGCTCAGGGCAGAATCAAACTAAGTTACACAGTTTTCTATAACTGGCATCATTTAGATTGGTAGCAAACAGAGCATTATTTGCCCTTTGGTTGCAGGGGCAAATCTTATGTTGGGTAATGCCATTTTTAAACCAGTCTTTGTGTGCCAAACGTCTGTTCTGGGTATAGACCGGTTTCGTGTGCCAAACTTCTGTAATGGGTATAAACTGGTTTCTGATCACTTATTCTGGTAAGAGTGTAATGTCTGTACCTGGCCTATATATGTACTTACATTCTTTTGTAAATAAAAGAATGTCCCAGAGAGAGACTTAACCCCGCTATCAGTTTCTTCTCCTAACAAAAATGAAGTGTGTCAGGAGCAAACTCTATTTTCAGTGTGGGTAATTGTGAGCTGGTATTTTTTGGAACCAAAATAGAATAAGTAATGGAGGGGTTGTTATATATATTGATGGCCAGAGGGATGAAAGGCATTAAATTGGAACATATAACAAAATCTAAAACAAGATTTGGAGATGTTGCAAGAGAAATTAAAGCAACATCTAAAAGTTTCTCAGAAAGTACTGAGGGGAGACTTGTAGGCAGAGATAAAACGATGTTGGGACAGCAATTATAAAATGTCTGAACAGATTGGGAGGGCCAGCTGCAATACTGTGAGTCTTAAACGGCAGCATGCAATTATGAGATGACAAAGAATCTTGATTCTCAGGAAACAGGGGAGGCCAGGAAAGCTTTGGCCAGCTTGAAACTTGATAATTGAGATGAGTACTAAAAAGTGAAGGAGCTGAAAAATCACCTTGAGAAAGAGATCAAGGGGTCATAGGTCAGTTCCTTGATCAGTGGCTTGCGTATAATTAGGTAGCCTGCTTGGGTATAATTTGTTTGCAAAACCCATTTTCTTTCTTGTGTAATGCCCAGAGTCTTAGCAAGGAGAAATCTGATTGTCCCTGCTAAAGAAATGAGGAGAATATTTTCTGTAAGGCTCATTTCACTCAAAGAATATCATAGCTCAAATGAATGGCTTAGAAGATGAACAGAAAGTATGGTATCTAGTAGCCCAGCTTTGATATTACTACAGAACTCATTCCCAGAAAAAGAATTGAGTTTTAAAACCTGCTACAGGTCCTTGATATGAATTTTGAGGCCAGCCAGGGCACAGCTACATGCTAAAAAAAGAAGGAAAGAAGAGACTGCACCTGAAGTAGCAGAGGACTTAAGAAGACTCTCATTCATAGCAGATCAGGATACTAATGAGGACCTCCAGGATAAACTAGCAATGGACCAATTTAAAGATGTGCAGCTGGAGTTGAACTTGAAGATTAATATAATTGAAAGGAGGCTACGGACAACTTGAGGACCTGTAGAATTTTCCACAAAACCTGAATCTTAACTTACAGTGCTGCACCAAAAGAAGCAAGAAGAAGTAAGGAGGCTGGAGGCTGGTTGCCATGAGCCCTGTTAGTATAGCTGTATATCTAATATATGCAAGGGCATTCAAATATATCACAAGCCAGATTAGAGCAGTTAGAAATTTGCTTTGTAAAACAAGAGAAAATGAAACACTACAAAAGTCAAGAGAAGCAGTTAAGATGAATGCTGGTACTGTGAAGAAATTAGCCAAAAGGAGGACTGTGCTTAACATGAGACTGGTTAGGGTACAGTGCACAAGGTGAATTCCCTCACTAGATCACAAGAAAGTAGGGACAACAAGCTCTATGGGCGAAGTTTGGAAGTGCTAGGATCAGTCCCACAGCTCTTGTTTTGGTCCAGGCACCTAAGCCACAATACTGGATGTTTGACTATTACCAACCAGACTGCTTCTGTTGCAAAGAGAGAAGAGGCTGTTGTTGAGGGGAAAGTGATATATAAAGAAAAAGAAAGTCTCCAAATAATTTTATGAAAAATGTTTTCAGTTCTCAGGAGAAAGTGTTGGTTTTCAGATTTCTAAAACTAAACTTTAACTGAAAACCAATTTTTGACAGCAATGAAAAACATGTAATATTTTTTCCTTCCTTCCCAAAATCTTCTGCTTCAAGACTGGCATTCTTCAAGCTGTTATCATAAAAAGTTGTAACTGTCAAAGCAACGGAGGGGAAATATGTTCACATCTCCCATTGAAAATAACTGTCTGGAGAGATGTTTTTTCATAAGCGTCTGAAGGTTCAGGCTTCACTATAATGGGCCTGCTATTTGTAGGGGAGCAATTAGTGAGACTGAATTCTTCTTTAGGGACTTTGGGAAGATGAAGTTCAAACAAGCAGCCTGAGAATTTGGAGAAGTAGCCAGGGTGGGAAAGAACACTTCCTAGAGCGCCTTCCCAAATTGCTTGTTTTAAGGGATGACACGCTATTTAGATCCAAATCTACCTGTATTCCATAAAAGTTTAGTGTTTGAGGGGAGGGGAGAAGAGGATGTCATTGTGGCTAGGGCATAACCTGAAAAGGTCTGGTGCAGTTCCTAGCTATTCCACAGATCTCCTGTGTGACCTTGGGCAAATCACATACGGTTCTACCTCACTATTCCTTTTCTTCTACCCCTTGTCTATTTGTAGTGCAGACTTTTATAGGAGGGACTTTGTATTTGCTCAGATGAATAATTATCCTACTTTTATGCTCATGAATTAGGTACATTAGAAATAGCTATAAAAGTGCAGCACTGAAGTCATAGAAGATGTTACAGCTGTTGGAGTAATGAATCACACATTCTTAAGTTCTAGGTATGTGTCATGTATGATGTGCTTGGGAACACCATCTTTCTAAAACTAAGCTGGTTCTTTATGAGGAAAAGTATTTAAAACTAGCCAATGGCTTATCAGGAATGACGGGGGAATGGAGCGCTGCCACCAACTACCCCATGCTGCCAGTGTCTCCCAAGAACGGGGGGCGGGGGGGAAGAAGCTTGCCCCGCTGTCCCCTCTGTCCCCCTCGGCCAGTGCCCTGTGCCACCACTGCCTCCAGGAAGCAGGGCCAGGGTGGGCCTCATCCCTTTGCTCTGTCCCCTCCATACTCGCCATCATGGCAGTGCTCCACTGCGCCTCCACTGCTGCCTCCTGTCTGGAATGCTCTTGGAGCATTCTGATTGGTTGTTAGAGTCAGCATTGTGATTGGCTGCTGAGACAACCAATCAGAGTGCAAATAAAGCATTATGGACAGACAGACAGACTAAAGCGTTTATTATATTCAAATACTCTCATTCCAGCTGACAAAGAAGTCATGCACACACAGACCAACTTCTTGGTGCATTCTCTAAGCTCTTCTGTTTTGCAGCCTGCACTCCTCCTTCCAAATTCCAGGCTGTCTGACACATTATATAAATAATTTGCATATGTGTGTGTCTCACTTTGTGTCTTGGTTAAACTGTGGGTTTACCTAAATTGACTAAGTGTACAGTTGCACTGCTGAGGAAATAACCCTGCCTAGTCAGTCCTGTCCCACTCATGTCAATCCCAGAAAAGAGACAGCAAGGATGCCTTTGGCATGTCTTGAGAGTCAGGTCATAAGGATGGTGCTAGGGATTCCCCTCAGTGAATCTTCACTACTCCTTTTTTGGCATTGATGGATGCTTAGTGGGAGGAAGGGAGCAGAGCTTATTTCTTTGGAAGTATTGGTGAACATTTTTTGCCAGGGTTTAGACATCCTTTCTGGTTTAGGCATCACTATATTGAGGAGTACATTTCCTAGGTCTCAGAAAGAGCAATTGTTGTACCTGGTGGGAAAACATATAACTATTGGGAATGAAAAAAAAAATAATTTGGTTAAATGCAATTTAAATGTATGCATATATATTCAAACACATAACAAAACCACTGATTCCCCTTAAAGCTATACTCCCATCTTTAAAAATGAATCAGGGCTTGCAATATTTATATGACTCAACTTTTTGTCTATATATCCACTAGATGTCACTAGTGTTCTTTCAACCCACATTAAACATGACACAGACATATTGAGGAAAGCACTTCAATTTTGTCTGAAGATAGTTTCTCTCTGTAACAAATTTCCTACCCTTCCTGCCACCAACAAAAGCCCCATAATTTCCCTTTAGATCAAATCTAAAATGTACAAAATTGTTGCTCAGGGTAGAAGTGATAATTTCCCTTTAAGTCCCCTACTTCTAGAAAACCTCTGTACCTTCCTTGCCCTATGCTTAGGAGCACTTCCAGAGATAAAATAGCTTGGGGATAAGGGTGTTCTTTTCCAAACTTGTCTTTGGGGTTATGGACAATGGTCTGTTTACATAAGGCTTGATCTTGAAAAACCTTACTCATGCCCTTAACATTGAGCATGTTGAGTCGTTAGTAGTAGAATTAAGAGGATATTATTATTCTCAGGGTGAAACTCTGATGCCACTGAAGTTGCATGTGATGTTAATGCTAATTTGTAGCCATCACCATTTTTATTTGTTACATCACCTTCAACATTGTTTGGTGGGAAAACATACATTTAGGAACTGCTATGTCTGCTGTTTGTGTCTCTCTTCATTCATCCTCCTCCTTTCTCTGTTACACTTATCCTTCCCTGTTGATTTCTTTTTCTTCCTTTTCCTTCTGTCTTCCAGCAGCAGTTCTGGACTCCTACCTCATGGATTTCACTGTTACTCTATTCATTTCTCATCTGATTTAAGGAAGTAGTTAATGATAGCATGACTAGGCTTTAGAGTGAATTCCAAAGTGAGATTAATACATTGTAAGGGGAGTTTACACCTTCCAAAGACATTTTTTTCAGATTATCTGCAGACTTAGGAAGATAATACTGCAATAGGTGGCTCACATGGGGAAGGATATTTTGCAACCCAAAGGGCTAGAGAATTTTTTTAATGGTACTTTGGATTCTACAGAGGGCCTGGGCATTTGACCCTTTGTGACTTTAATGGAAATTAGGTGGTTAAACCCCAAACATGGACTGGCATGTGTTTAATCCTGTAATTAGCTGAAGAAGAAAAAGCAGATGTCCAGGGGTAAACGTACATCAGTTCAGAAGGGTTTGTTTCTAAATGCCTAACTGATTCATCTTTACAAGATTTTTCTGATTTAGATTTGAAATCAGTTGAGTAGGAGTCAGGTATGTCTCTGTCATTAGCTCACCTATGATTCTGGGGGAGTCACTTTACCTACACAGTTTTCTTCCTCACAAGGCTGATAAGGCATAATTATATTTTGCAGTCTCTTAGAAATGTGCAGAAGAAAGGTGGTGTACAACTGCAGGGTTTTAAAGGGAGACATTGAATATAAAAATCACACTTTTCTCTGAAATGTTTATGTCTACTCTCTTTACAAGTGGTACCTAAAAAGCTACTCCTAAAAGGTGGCAAAAAGTAAATCCCCATTCTGCCCCCTCTGTCCCCCATTCAAACATTAGGTTCCTCCCTCAGGAGAGTGATCCTATCCCAACTCTAAGATGCCTAGGTCTCACATTATCTTATGTGGCATTTATTCTTATGTGCCTTGAGAGGGTAAACACATTGCATACAGTGAGATGCACCTTGCATATTCTTTATGCAGTGTGCAGAGTTATATACAGCCTTGTGTGCTTCTGTCTTGTAGGGATCCAGTTTAATCTGACCTGCTTAGAGAGGGGAGCAACATAGTTGAGATCCAGGTATAAGAAGATATCTACTAGAGCACCCAGCTCTAAAAGAGAAGACTTATGATAAGTCTGCCTTCTGCACAATAACCTAATGTTTAGAGCACTTGCCAGGAAGTGAAAGATCTTTGTCTGAATCCATATCTACTTCCTAGGGGAGTGAGCTTATCATCAGATCACAGGCTAGCCAAAGTGGAGAGTATCCTTTACTCCTTCTGGTGAAACTGGGTCACTGGGCACCAAAGTGTGAAAGAGTCATGGAGCTAGAAGAAGAGCAACCAAGAGGAAGCCAGGTACTGAGGCATAGTAAAGTAGACATTGCCCTAAGAGGGAGAAAGCCCTGACCCCTGTTCTCAGTGCTAGTCATCCATTTTATCCAGTGACTATTTACTGCAAATATATATATTTATATGAACAGTCTGGCTGCTATGACTAAGAACTCTTGATCCCAGCTCTGTACCCTAACCAGTAGACTAGAGAGTACAATAGCTCTTGCTGTTTCCTGGACAGGGTGTTCATTTTACATATTAATTGGTTTAAAAGAGAACTAATCCTGGTAGCAGAGAACTCAGGACTCTTCCCTTGCATGAAAGTGATTTGTCTTACTGGCAGAGCCAGCCTTAAGGATAGGCAGCATGGGTGACTGCCCAGGGCACTATGGTCAGGGGGTGCCATGCGCACACACACACACACACACACACACACACACACACACACACACACACCTGTGTGTTCCCTGTTCTGTCCTACCATATGTGCCAGGCAGGATTTATTGGGGTACTTTGGTGGCAACTCATCACAGTGGCCCACCCCCAGCTGCTCCCAGAGCTGATTGGAGCCAGCCAGCTGGGGCAGCAGGATAAAAAACCCCAGGTGGTGGTGGTGGCATGCATTCTTAGGCAGCATGATTGGCCAGGAGGAGGGCAGAACAAGGGTAAGGCAACAGTGCCCAGCAAGAAAGCAGCATGGCTGGGCAGCCCTGATTTGCACACCAAAGGCTTTGCCATCACTGAAATGCTGGAGCTAGAGGCCAAGCTACAGCAGCTCCCAGGTATCCCCACTACTGTTAAGGTTGAGGATGCTGGACAGAGGTGCACTGCTGCTGAGACTGTGTTTCCTGTGTGGACAGCCCTGGCTGCTAACTGCCCGCCTGCCCTTTCTGCCACCCCACCCTGAGTTCCCGCTACCCCCTGGCTCTGTCTTCCGGCACCAGGCCAGCATCTTGGGTAAGCAGAAATGTGCTGTCCCATGCTGCTACAGCAGGGGTGGGCAATTAATTTGGGCAGAGGGCCACTTACTGAGTTTTGGCAAGTCATCCAGGGCCACATGACAGGCAGCCAGGGGCAGATAAATATTAATTTTCTAAATTTTTTAGGGGCCCATGAGCTAGATAGAATGGCCTGGTGGACTGTATTCAGCCTGCAAGCCACATTTTGCCCACCCCTGGCCTACAGGGTTCCCTGCCACCTGCAGCCTCTGGGGCATGTGTGCCCCTCACACCCTCCCCCCCACATACCCTCCCATACCCTCCCCCTTACACACCATGCACACAGCCCACACACACACTGGTGACTGGTAGTGAACAGATTTGTGTCATCCTGCTGAGAAGTGTGTAGCGGTGTCCCAAAGGAGTCAGTGCTTGGTCCAGTACTTTTCAACATCTTTATTAATGATTTGGATGTGGGGGTGAAGAGATCACTGGCCAAGTTCATGGACAACACCAAGTTATGGGGAATGTGGTCATGCTTGAAGGTGGGCTACAGATACAGGCGGACCTCAATAGGCTAGCAAGTTGGGTGGATCAGAACCTGATGAAATTCAACGTCAAGAAATGTAAAGTAACCTTGGGACGAGCAACCCCCAACACACCTTCAGGCTTGGAGTCACCAAACTGACTAGCACCATGAGTGAAAGGGACCTGGGGGTAATAACAAACCACAGTATGAATATGAGCCATCAGTGTGATGCTGTAGCCAGTAGGGCAAATAATACTCTGGCATGAATCAATTGATGCATCTCCAGCAAAACCAAGGAGGTGATTCTTCCGCTCTCCTCAGCACTGGTGAGACCACAGCTGGAGTACTGCATCCAGTTCTGGGCACCACACTTTAACATGGATGTGGACAAGGTTGAGAGAGTCCAAAGAACAGCCACCAATATGATCAGAGTCTTAAAAAGCAAGCCATACAAGGAAAGGCTGAGGGATCTGGGACTCTTCAGTCTGAGGAAAAGAAGGCTAAGAGGGGAGCTGGTAGCAGCTTACCACTACACTAGGGGAGTACACCCAGGGCTCGTTGAGCAAGTGTTCACCTGGGCACCCAAGGGAAAATCCAGGAGTAATAGCCACAAACTCCTGCAAGATCAATTTATGCTCAACATTAGGAAAAACTTCTTCACAGTCAGGGTGTCCAGACTATGGAATAAGCTCCCTCCAAAGGTGGTGCAATCACCTACTTATGGTGCTGTGGCAATGTGCTGGAGGACAGGAAAAGGGCCAATGTGGTTCCCATTTTTAAAAAAGGGAGGAAGGAGGACCCAGGAAACTATAGGCCCGTTAGTCTTACCTCGGTCCTGGGGAAGCTTTTTGAGAAAATTATCCTGGCACATGTCCACGAGGGGCCAGCAGGGGAGACTATGCTTAGGGGCAACAAACATGAGTTCATTAGAGGCAGGTCCTGTCAGACCAATCTGGTGGCCTTCTGGGACTATGTCACCAAATCCCTGGATGCAGATGTCGTGGTGGATGTAGTCTTTCTGGACTTTAGGAAGGCCTTTGACACAGTCTCTCACCCCATTCTCATTAAAAAACTAGGAGACTGCGGTGTCGATGCCTACACAGTCAGATGGGTCACTAACTGGCTGGAGGGCCACACCCAGGGAGGGGTGGTGGATGGGTCTTATTCGCCCTGGAGGGATGTGGGCAGGGGGGTCCCCCAGGGCTCGGTCCTCAGACCCGCACTGTTCAACATCTTCATCAGTGACTTTGGACAAAGGGGTAAAATGCACCCTATTTAAATTTGCAGATAACACTAAGATGTGGGGTGAAATGGGAACACTAGAAGGAAGGAATAGGCTGCAATTGGATTTGGACAGGCTACAGGGGTGGGCAGATGAGAACAGGATGGGTTTCAACACTGACAAGTGCAGGGTACTGCACCTGGGGAGGAAGAACCAGCAGCATACCTATATGCTGGGGAACTCCCTTCTCATCAGTGCAGAGGCAGAGAAGGATCTTGGAGTCATTATTGAGGCCAATATGAACATGGGCCAGCAGTGTGGGGTTGTGGTCAGGAAGGCCAACCATACCTTGTCATGCATCCACAGATGCATCTCAAACAGGTCCAAGGAAGTGATCCTTCCTCTCATTGTGACATTGGTCAGGCCGCAGTTGGAGTACTGAGTCCAGTTCTGGGCGCTGCACTATACAAGGGATATGGACAGCATGGAGAAGGTCCAGAGGAGGGCCACCTACATGATCAGGGATCAGCAGGGCAGACCCTACGAGGAGAGGCTAAGGGACCTGAACCTGTTCAGCTTCCACAAGAGAAGGCTGAGGGGGGATCTAGTGGCCATTTACAAA
>NW_005842087.1:1428783-1429861 GCF_000455745.1 Alligator sinensis | reverse complement strand
CCAGTACCCTTTCCTGCCTATGGCAGGGGGTCGGACTTGATGATCTGCTCAGGTCCCTTCCAACCCTACAAACTATGAAACTATGACTTGGGGGGTGAAGCATTGGGGGAGGGGGGGGGGGGGCGTAAAATACAAGTTTGCCCAGGGTGCCATTTTCCCTAAGGCCAGCTCTGCCAGAAGCCCTCTTGTTTGCTTTCCTTCTGGCCCTCCATTTTTACCCATCAGATTAGCTTCAGTGGAGGAACTGAGAATACTTTCAGCCCTGTCTAGCCCATGCCCTGCTGGTCAGGGCAACTCACTCTGCTGGTCAGGACAATCATCTGGGGAGTGGGGAAAAGTTGTGCTCCAGTCTCTCACTTCCTTGACAAGCCTTAAAAAGTAGGTTATTAAGCTAAAGGTGGGCACCATCTGTGCATATTTTTTTTCTTCAGCCAAAGGTATGGGGACTGACATTGCAAACCATTTCTACCTAGGATTGAATTGAGCATTGGTCATGTTAGGTGCTTAGGTGACTTTAGTAGTGGCTTCTGAGCATGTACCATAGGAAAAGCCTAATCACCTAAGGATCTTTACAAGCCAAGGTGGAGGCACATAAGGAATCTAGGGGTCTTAGTGGAATTTGGCTGTGGCATGGGTTTTCTGAAAGCTGACACTTCATATCCTTTTCTCTACTAAAATGCCCTTTTAAAATTACTTGGCCAGAATTTAATGAACATTGCAACAGGATCCAATATGTTAAATGTAAGTAACTCAGCCCAAGCTACAACTATGAGTAGTATTCATCTGTAGAAAAGTGACAAATATCTACTACAAAGTAAAATGTCTGACATAAATGGACAAAGGCAATTAAGTGAAAGGGGAGGCACAGTGCCAATGAAGGAGGGAAGTATAGAGAAATTTCTATTCATTCCATGCATCTGAGAATGAAACTCAGGGAGTTACATGTGAGGCACATCACACAAAGGGATATGTGTAATGTACACAGGATGGCACTGTGGTTCTGTGGAGTTTAGCCCTGGGGTCTAGCTTTTGGGATATATGCTCTGTTCTGGTGCCACTGGCTTGCTGTGTGACTTTG
>NW_005842087.1:1424531-1428773 GCF_000455745.1 Alligator sinensis | reverse complement strand
GCTGAACCCCTCATTTAGATTTTAACTGCTCTGGGTCAGATTGTCTTTTGTGAAGTACCTGTATAACACCCAGGAAAATGGTGTAAACTTTTTGGCAGTGCCATAATACAAACAATAATTAATAATAATACATAGAATAGCAGACTCAAATACACACATTTTTAATATTCTTTTGACAGGTGAAAATATATTCACACTAAATGATGCTATTGGGATTCACATAGTGCTATTTTTTAAAGAATGTTTGTTGTTTTAAAATTGTCCAATAGCTTTATATGAATCCCACAAAAATAAGCCCCAGGTAGCAATAATTATACTTAGATGCTATAAAAACTATGGTTTAACACACATACTTGCAGAGGAAAATTGCAGATTGCCCACACGGATCCTGGTGGCTGTCAATGCTTGTCCCCAGTTATTTTTGTATCCATAATTTTGACCAAGTACATTCAATCAGGCCCAGTCAATCCAAACCATTCATAAATCCCTAATACTATGTTTGTCTTTTTGACAGCTGCTGAGCACTGAGCTGATGTTTTTAGCAAAAAGTCCACAATGACTCCCAGAACTTTCCTGTGTGGTAACAGCTAATGTAGAGCCCATCATAGTGCAGGTATAGTTTGGGTTATTTTTGCTAAGGTGCATCATTTTACATTTATCTACATTGAATTTCATCTGTCATTTAGTTGCTCATTCACTCAATCATGCCAGATCCTTCTGTAGCTCTTTACAGTTGGCCTTGGTCTTTACCACTTTGAATAATTTTGTGTCATCAGCAAATCTGTTCACCTTGCTACTCACCCATTTTTCAAGATAATTTTTTAATATAAAACAGCACTAGTCTCAACACAGATCCTTGAGGGACCCCTGTACTTCTTTCCATCCTGAAAACTGACCATTTATACTCACTCTTTGCTTTGTATCTTGGACCTAATTCTTAATCCATGACTGGATGTTCCCTGTAATCCAGTGACTATCTAATTTAATTAAGAGTCTCTGATTGGGGACCTTATCAAGGCTTTTTCAAAGTCTGTATTTAGACATTGTCAACTGTATTGCCCCGATCCACCTGCTTATGGACATACATAAAAAACTCTACTAAGCTGAGGCACAACTTTCTTTTGATAAAACCATATTCATTCCTCCTTAGCAAGTCATGTTCATCCATGTACCGAACAATTATTATTATTATTATTATTATTATTATTATTATTTCTACCAGTTTTTCAGGAACAAAAGTTAGGCCTGTAGTTCCCTGCAGCCCCTCTAGAGCCTTTTATAAATTTGGGAGTCACTTTGGCAGCCTTCCAGTCTTCTGGTACTATGGCTATTTTTAGTGATAGATTTCATACTACAGTTAGGAATTGCTCAGCAATTTCTGATCTGAACTCCTTCAGGATTCTAGGGTGAATGCCATCAGGTCCTGGTGATATGTCACTGTCTAGTTTATCAATTTCCTCTACAACCTCATCTGTTGAAACCTCAGTTTGGGTCAGCTGCACTGACTTGTCCCTAGAGAGGAGTGGATCTGGTTATGGACTTTCCCTAACATCTTCCACAGTGAAGACAGATGCAAAGAATACATTTAGTTTCTCAGTAATGGCCCTGTCATCTTTTAATGCCCCTTTTACACCCTGATCATTTAAAGGCCCAACAGTCTCCTTGGCAAGTCTTCAGCTTATAATGTACTTAAAGAAATGTTGATTGCTATCTTTTGAGTCCCTAACAAGTTTGCCCTCAAATTCTCTTAGCTTGTCTTATTACATGTTTACATTTGCTTTGCCAGTGTTTATGCTCTTTTTATTTTCTTTATTATGATTTTACTTCAACTTTTTGAAAGAAGTCTTTTTTCTGCTTATTGTCTCTGCAATTCTGCCATGAAACCATGCTGGCTTCTCTTCTGGTCTGCGTTCCTTTTTTTTTTTTTTGATTTGCAGTATGTGTTGGCTCCAGTTTCTTCGCCTTGACTTCCCCAGTGGTATTGGTGATTGAAAAGTTGCTTGTGGATATAATGCTGGCTTTGACTAGGAGACAGGAGGGAAGGTTCTGGACTTAGTGAAGTCTTTACTTTGTTGATGTCATGACCAGGGATCCTGGTTTTCTCTGTTTAAAAAACATCCCCAATTTTCAGTTAAAAAAGTAGCCCCAAATCCACAGTTTTCTGTGATTGAAATGAAACACCACTAATATATATATCTATATAGATGATGCTTCATTTTAAACTTGGAAAAACGTGGATTTAGGGTTACTTTTTTAATTGAAAACTGGGGATTTTTTTAAAATCAGAAAACCAGGACCCATAGATATCAGTGAGCAAGTGCCTGCTATCTCGTGGAGTACAGGTCAGAGAGTCATTCTGCTCTCTATGTATTTCTGTTAACTCAGACTGCTTGCATTGTAGTGTCCATAGACTGTACATATGTTAATAACCCATTAACCTGTCAAGTTCATGTGTTTGTTTTTGTCATTTGTATTACAATATATTCTTGTTATCTAACTTTACTTAAGTCTCCGGTATATGTGTATATACAATTTTCAAGCGCTTAGTGGAGTCAGGCTGTAGACTAATACTAGGTGTTATAGGTCCACAGGGCCACCATTCTCTGGCTGGGATTCTTAGACTGGCTTATTAAATTAAGAGTATCTTGGCCCTCTTCAGTATGCAGTTGTTTTGTACCTCCAGTATGTTGTTATTAAGCAGTTTCCCTACTGCCTGCAAGTTCCTCACCTTAGGCCCCTTTTAACTTCTAACTAGCTTCCTCATTTTAGTGTGGTCTCACTTTTTCCAAGATAAAGGCTACTATGGTAGACTTTCTTGTCTCCCTTCCTTGCATTGTGATCACTATTGCGAGCAGCTCAGTAAAACAAAATCCTTTGCACTACTTACAACTAGTCAAAAATGGCCTTTCGTTTTGTAGATTCCAGGCTTACTAATTGTTTCAGGAAGCAGTCTTTTATAATATCTAGGAATTTTGGACTCTGCATCCTGGCCTAATGTCAGATTGACCAAGTCTTTTGTAGATAATTGAAGTCTCCCATTATTATTATGTTTTCTGTTGTTGCAGCCTCTCTCAACTTCTAGGTCTAGAGAAACCAAAAACTGATTTGACATCATCTGAATTGACTCATGTTCTAATGGTCATAGTGCTCTTTGAAAATAGAGAGTCTATTGTCACAGTCCATGTTGTATATGCTCTATGGTGATGGTGTGCAGAATGCTTCAACTTGACACCTCTCGTGACCAGGGATCCTGGTTTTCTCTGATTTAAAAAAAAAATCCCCAATTTTCATGAGATGAAAGGCTAGATTTCCAAAGACCTAAATATTGTAATGCTGACCACTGCAGCACCTTATAGGTACCTTGCCACCTCCTGGATTCCAAAATAGTAATTTTGGTGCCTAAAAATAGAATCCAATAAACCTAATACTCTGCTTTTTAAGGCAGCTAGTAGAAAGCACTGAAAAGAGGGGTATATTATAAAACTTGTGGTTTAAGCAAGATGTATCTCTGATTTGGAGCCATAACTTTGAACCTTTTTTCTTGGAACTAAGCACCTATGACGGCCCTTTCAAGCAAAACATAGCAGAGGAAATAATGATGGTGATTTTAGAGAAGTCATCCAAGATTAAGGTGACATGTTCAATTCCCTGATCAATCTAAGGGGATTTGAATTGACACCTCCTAAGACAGGGGTAGGCAATGTTTTTTGGCTGGAGTGCTGAAAACCCCCACAATGCCTACCTTGGAAGGTGCCGGAGTGCCGGCATGCCAGAAAAACAAAATGAGGGCAGGGGGTACATGGCAGGACGCCCTGCTTGTGCCCTTTGCCCCCCCCCCCCAAAGCCGCTGACCCCCAGCCCTACTCATGACCCTTGTCTCCCACCCAAAGCCCTTACCCCCACCCCTGCTGCCCCTTGCTTCCCAGCCCAGGCTCTGTGGCTGTCAGCAGCTACCCAGAACCTAGGCCAGCTGCAAACATCTGCTGCCCCTCCGCCCCAGCCGTGGCCCTAGCTGCCTCCCAGGCCCAAACCCAGCCCCACGCTCTGGGGAGGCAGCACATACTGGTAATGCTTCCTGTTGTCCTGCCCTTGCCGCTTCTGCAAAGCAGCATTGGGACCCAGCGCAGCAGGGCATAGTAGGGGGAACAGAAAGCTGCATAGTGGGGAGGCAGCAGATGTTTGCAGCTGGCCCAGGTTCAGGGCTTCCATGGGAGCAGCCCAGACTCCATGGGTATCAGCAGC
>NW_005842087.1:1423126-1424447 GCF_000455745.1 Alligator sinensis | reverse complement strand
CTCCCAGCCCGGGGCGCGGGGAAGGCAGCAGGTGCCAGCACTGTTCCCCTGGGGGGCGGGGGGCAGGGAGGCAGCAGCTGTTTGTAGCCTCCTGGCTGCAGCTGGCCCTGGCTCTGGGTAGCTACTGATAGCCATGGAGCCTGGGCTGCTCCCAGCAGGGCTTGCAGCATCCCAGCTGCCTGCTGCGACGAGCCCGGTCTCCTGGCTGGCAGCAGCTACACAGAGCTGGGGCTGGCTGCAGCTGGGAGGCTGCAAACAGCTGTTGCCTCCCCGGCCCCAACACATGCTAAGAAAAATGGCTTTACGTGCCATACTTAGCACACATGCTGGGGGTTGCCGACCTCTGTCCTAAGAGATTACCATGGGGTGTTCAGGCTCTTTCCTGTTGAAACTGTTCTACTTTTCATATTATAATTAAATGTGCATTTGGCCAAGGGAAAAGACAGGATTCTGTAGTGAATGGCTAGGGGGGAGGGAGAAGGTCTGGGTCCCCTCCTTTTCTCCAATGAGGTGTTTAGACCCAATGTTACTGAGAAGTTTTACAGGAAACTTAGGTAAGATCTTCTGAATCCCAAGGGGTCCAATTACCACAAAATCTTTTCTTCCTCTTTGCCAAAACTCAGAAGGAAAATGAATGAAATCTTTTCCTGAATTTTGGAATAGGAAACTTAAGCATTTTTGTTTCTATTAGTGTTCATGTTCAAATACTTCTGAATGTTCCTGCTTCCAGCTGAATTTTTGAATAGCAGTGTTAAAAACTTACATCAGAAGCATTTTTGTATGTGTTTAATCCCAGTTTAAAAGGAGTTATAGATAAGAATGACAAAGTTCTGAATTTTCATATTCAGAATCTTACCAAGACCTTTCTAGTCCACCCATCACTCATTTTCTTCAGATTAAAACAAATTAAACAAAAATTAAACTGCATAGATACGTACAATTATAATAGATATGACTCCACTCACTATTTTATTCAGAAATCAGTTGAGTATAACCTGATTGTCTAACCTGTGTCTGACTGGATAATACACAAGCACACTCATGTGTCCTGGAAATAGCATGCCCGTTGATGCTCAGCTAAACCCTGCAGACCAAATTGCCCACAAAAAAAAGGTTCAATCATTTTGAAAAATGCAGTTCAGTGGAGTTTACTCAGATAATTTTTCTTTTGCTTTTGCTGAGGTTTATGCTGAAAACGACTGTGCCAAATCATCCCAATAGGCATTTCATTGGGAAAAAGAATGGGCTCTGAAGAGTTAATGTTTTTCTACTTGACTGTTGGAGAGGTTTTGATATTTTGGAGTGGCACACTTCTCTCTGA
>NW_005842087.1:1409385-1422651 GCF_000455745.1 Alligator sinensis | reverse complement strand
GGCATTCTCTTGAGGAGGGTGAAGAGATTCAGGTCCCTTAGTTTGTCTTTGTCATAGAGCACTTAGGTGCACTGCTCCTAAGAAGGAAAAACAATGTGATTACCCCAGCTGCGGGTTGCCAGGGCAACCAGAGGAGGTCAGCTGACCAGAAGGGGCAGGGCCTGGCTCCCTTATAAACCCTAGGGGCTGAGATCAGAGAGGAGTTCCCTGCCAGGAGCCAGAGAGGAAGGAGCTCTCCCTGAGCAAAGATGGAAGGAGAGGCCTCACCGCAGGTACAGCCCCAGCTGGGTAAAGGATGGCACATCCCTGGGGTGTTTGAGTAACATGATTTTAGCCGGGCAGCTTTAAGTTCTGTTATAGCCGAGGGGGCTTGTGTTTGTGTTGCTGTTTAAAGACCGGTAGTTTGGGTGAGGTGATTAGGGGTTGAAGGAGGCCTCATAGGGAACCCACAGCAGTGTGGGGACCCCAGCGCCAGTGAGGGCACAGCAGTCAGGGTGCACTGACCCTAGCCCCAGAAAGGGGCAGTTGAGAAGCCCCAGAGGAGAGGGCAGCACATTGTGAGAAGCCCCCAGAGAAGGGGGGCAGTGTTGGTGAGAAGCCTCCAGAGAAAGGGGAAAAGCAAGACAGGGCCACGCAGGGCCCAGAGAGGACAAGGGGGCCAAATTATAATAGGGCCCGGACAGAACAACGTCTATTTCAGCTGTGAGGCTTGGGGCGTGTAAAGGGGTGGTTGGAGCCATGCATAACCCATAAGGGGCTAGGGTGCCCCTAAAGCACCCATTGCAGAGTGGGACCCATGAGGGGTCCGGGAAACCATGGGGTCCGAGTGTCCAGCAAGAAGTGACCAAGAGGGCGTAAAAGGCAGCCTCCCAAATATATTGGTCATCAAAGATGTGGCGGGCGAGAATTTGAGGGAGCCCTTGGGCCAACTTGGCACGGGAAGGTGGCCTTGAGGAGATCACGGCCCTCCTGCAGGACCCTGTGCCATGACAGTCTTCATAGGGTCTTACCTGCAGGCCCTCAACCATACAAGTAGTCCTCCTCTGGACCCTCTCATCCACATCCCTCTTGAGGTGTGGTACCCAAAACTAGATGCAGTACTACAACTGTGACCTCATCAATGCTGCATAGAGGGGAATTATCACTTCCCTAGACCTGCTCATGATGCAGCTGCTGATGCAAGAAAAAGGGAAAGTGTGTGGTTGGCCTTATTACCTCGTCACACTGGTGACTCATGTTCATTTTTGCATCAACCAGGACTCTGAGATCTCTTTCCACTGTTGTGGTACTCAGAATGGTACTCCCCAGTCTATAGGTGTGTTGGAGATTCTTTCTCCCCAGATGCAGCACCTTGCATTTATCCTTGTTAAATTTCATCCCATTCTGATCCACCCACTTCCCCAGTCTGTCCAAATCTGCTTGAATTTGCTCCCTGCCCTCCAGTGTGTTAACTGTACCCCATAGTTTAGTGTCATCTGCGAATTTGTACAAGTTGCTTTCAACACCTTTTATCCAAATCACTGATGAAGATATTAAACAGCACTGGTCTAAGGACAGAGCCTTGGGGGACACCACTGCCCACATCCCTCCAGGGAGAAACTGACCCATCCACAACCACTCTCTGGGTGCGTCCCATGAGCCAGCTTTTCACCCCCTTACTGTGAAAAAATCCACATCACAGATACTCAGTTTGCTCATAAGAATTGGGTGCAACACTGTGTCAAAAGCCTTTTTAAAATCCAGGTAAATAATATCTACTTCCACTCCTGCATCTAAGCACTTTGTGACCTGGTCATAAAAAGAGACCAGATTAGTCAGGCAGGATCTCCCTGATATAAACCCATGCTGGTTGCCCCTTACTATAGTGTGACTTGCTGGCCCCCTGCAAATGTGATCTTTTATGATTTTTTTTCTAAGGTCTTGCTGAGAATATAGGTGAGGCTAACTGTCCTATAATTACCCGGGTCCTCCTTCCTCCCCTTCTTGAAAATAGGAACCACGCTGGCCTTTTTCCAATCCTCTGGGATCTAGTCCTGAGTATCATGAGCACTTGAACAGTTGTGCCAGTGGTTTTGCTATGACTTCAGCCAATTACTTTAGTACCCTTGGGTTAAGATCGTAGGGGCCCATTGACTTAAATATGTCCAGCCCTTCCAAGTGCCCCTTCACTAGGTCAGTGCTAACTGTTGGTGGATTGCTATTACTCACACTCATTGGGAGGTGTATTTGTATCCATGTCCAGGAAAATGGAAGCAAAGAAATTATTTAAGAGCTCTGCTTTTTCCATCCTATCAGTTATGAGTTGCCATAGTCCATTCTGTAGTGGCCTTATGTTACCCTGCGCCTTCTTCCTGCTCCCTATGTACTTAAAGAGGGACTTTTTGTTATCCTTAATCTTTGTTGCCAACTTGAGTTCTGTAACTTCTTTGGCCTTCCTCACTGCTTCCCTGCAAGTGCGATCCAAGCAGATATACACCTCCTTGGTGGCTGCCCCCTGCTTCCACAGCCTGTAGGCCTCTTTGTTCCTCTGAAGGCTCAGCCAAGAAGATTTTTTTGGCTGTTTTGCCTCCCTTTGTATGTACTGGGATGGTGTCCCTCTGCGCCTGTAGGATCAATCCCTAAAGGAACTCCCACCCTTCTTGGACTCCCAACTCACAGATGTGATTACCCCTCAGTCCCACCTTAACTAATCTTCTGAGCTCATTGAAGTAGGCCTTCCATCAATGCCCACTTCCCAGTCATGGGTAGGGTCCCACCAGGTTTCTGTTATACCAACCAGGTCAAGATCTTTGTCTGCAAGCAGGAGTGCAAGTTCTTCCTGCTCATTTCCCATACTTCTAGCATTAGTGTAGAGACAGCTTAGCCCCCCAATAGGTGCCTTTAGTATTCTCCTATCCTGATTCTTAGTGGGCCCCTTCATACTTACCTGATCAATTCCAGTATGCTGTTTGTGGCTTGACCTCCCCGATCTCATTCTGAACTTGGCACCTCCATCCCCTGATGAAGCTAGTTTAAAGCTCTATGTAGGATGTCTGCCAGCCTGTAAGAGAACAGACTCTTACCTTTTGGAGAGAGATGTAAGCCATCCCATCCCAGCAAGGTCTTATCCTGGAAGTATGGATTGTGGTCTAGAAAGCTGAACCCCACACAGTGGCACCAGCTCCAAAGCCATGAGTTGACCTCCTCAATGCAGTTGCTGTGTGCTGGCTACATCCACTGACTGGAGGACTGATGAGAAGACTATTTGTGCCCCCGAGCCTCTAAGCCTGTCTCCCAGCCCTTCTTGGACTCCCAACTCACAGATGTGATTACCTCTTGGTCCCACCTTAACTAATCTCCTGAGCTCATTGAAGTAGGCCTTCTGGAAGTCTAGCACTACTGCCCTGGAGACAAGGTCCAGGGAAGTGGACCTGGGCTGGGGAAAACAGCCAGAATAAAAGGGGACAGCTGTGCACAGGAGGTCCCAGCTGGCTAAGGTGAACTGGGCTCACTCTGAGACCCTGGGGAAGCCTCCCTAAATACTATAAAGTTTCCATCAAGGTGTGGCAGAAACAGTAAAAAGGGAGGGTACCTCAATTAGCAATAGTGGGGCAGGAGCTTCTTGGCCTTCAGGGGGTATCACAGCTGGCCCGGGGGGCTAGATTCTGCTACAGGCACTGCAAACACTGAATTGCCAAAAATAATTGCATGAGGGAGACTTGTCCCTAGAAAAGACTGTCTTTATATGTAGGGCAGCAGAAGCTCAAAAGTGAGTCCAACAAACAACACAATAATTTGCTATTCAGGGACAAATATACTGGTGAAAGGGAGTTGTATTGCTAGCATCCAGTACAAAACAGAGTATACAAACTCCCATTCAGGTACTAATATCAAGAATTTTGGGTCTGGCAGATTGTAATGAACTGACTCTAGTAAAGTGTGTACCTGCAGTACAAGAAGACGCAACATTCATGCCTCCTGATAATCTTCTTGGCCATCAAAACCCGAATGTAGATGATCTTTTTGGAAGAAACCAGTTGTTCCAGAACACAAGAAGCAACCGTGTTCCTACAGGAAGAAATGTACCTATGGAACAAATGGAAATACTACCACATAGAAAGAGGAAATCAGGTTCAGCAATCTGTAGCTAATTAACTTTTTGCTATATGCAGAAGTACGACTGTTGAGTGCAAGTCAATTGGATCCCAGTATAAGGACTTAAGCCTATCAAGACTTGGAGGAAATGCTTCCCACCAAAAACAAAACAGAAACTGGATCTGATACTTTGGTGGTCTGAGAAAAAAGTGAAATTTCCTGAAAGATTCAGGGACTATGAACAGGTGTTGCCCTTGCACCATAAAAATGTTTATGGTGGCACAAGTTGTATGCAAGCAGATTTCCTTGCTCCTTATCATGTTCCAAGTGTTGAAAAATGCTGCATGATGACACCTGGTCACAGTTTGTCATTCCTTATCCCCCAGGACATCTGATTTTTATTTTATTTTATTTTTTTTTGTTGTTTTTTTATGGCATGAGCCCTGCTGCTCGGGGCTGGCCATGTTGTCCTGATGCCCCAGACTGATGATTCTGGGACATGCATTTTATGCTGCAAAGCAAGAGAACCCATACCGTGTCTGGGAGCTTTGAGCAGGGAACCTCATTGGGTTTCCTTGCTCTGCAGTGTTGAACATACACCCCAGGAATTTGCCTTCAGGGGATTCTGGGGCACGTGTTTCACTCTGTAGAGCAGGGGAATCTCATGGGGTTCCCCACATTGGTGCCAGGTACCCAGGTCCAGTTTTCCATAGGATGGGGCCCCTGAGACTCCAGGCATTGCAGAAACCTGATCCTGTGGGGGCAATGGGCCCAAGTGATGTCTGTATCTGCCAATTAACTGGATTAGCTGTGCCAGGCACGTCCCACAACACCTGATCTCACAATAAAAAAAAAAATCTGGTTATTGCCACAGAGACATCTTAAAAGAGATGAAAAAGAGAGAGAATAGGAAAGTGATTGGTAAAGACTCCCTTCCGAGTGATATGCTAGCAGCCCCCACTATGTAAATGGGTGTTAATTGATTCTTGTGTTAATTAATTTTTGTAATTCTTGATGTAGTGACAGAAGTTATAGCTTAGAGATGCTCCCTAACAGAAGACTGAGGAAACTGGGAATTGGGAGAAGGTCCTCAACTTAGGAAGTAGCTAATGAGCTAGTTGGGGAAGAGTGGGGACCTGCAGAAGTTGCCTACTGCTCTACAATTAAAGTTTGTTGTTTTGTTTCTTCTCATTCGTGTACACTTGTGTTTGCTGAATGAACCCCGTGACCATTACATTTCTGATGATATTTTGTCCATTGGTAGAAAAGGTATTTGCTCATATGTAGATTTTTGTAGTTTAAAGTGGATTAAAAATCCAGGACTGTATCTCAATATCAGTTTCTATATGAAGCAATCATAATATTGATCAATGATAATTATGGACTAACATGTTGTACTTTACATATTCATAGATTTTAAGGTCAGAAGGTCATTTTTATCATGTAATCTAATTTTTATCACATGGGCAAAGGCTGTCTCTGAATTAATACTAGTTTGAACCAGAATGCATCTTTTAAAAACAATATCTAAACTTCTTTTTAAAAATGCAAGTGATGGAGAATCCTCCAAGTGATTCAAAGATCATTTTACTTTCACTGTTAAATGTATACCTTATTTTTAATCTGAAAAATGTCTTACTTCAGCTTCCATTGGATCTTGTTATATCTCTGTCTGCTAACATGAACAGCCCATTATCAAGTTTTTATTCTTTTGTCTGGGATCAAGTAATTCTTAACTTTCTCTCCTTACTTCTGGTCTCATTTTTTAACCAAAAGGCAATCCTGCCTAGTAGAAAATTGCTAACATTTCTCATTTCCTCCTTTAATTCCTTCTCTGTTCTATCAAAATATATTCAGATTTTACTCATGTTTTAAAAATCTCTGCTTAGCAATTAGGGGATTAAAAGCTAATAAGCATGGATAAGAGGCCACCTGTCACTCAGAGCAATATGACATGAAGAAGAGCGTATATTCATATACCTAACAGATCTCATAGGTAATAGTTTGTGACAATGAGGGAATGTAACTGGTTTCTCTGTATAATCTTCATAAAATACTGTTTTTAAAATGTTTCCATAGTTATAGTGCTATAGTAAGGTTTAACTAGTAATATTTTTTCTGGTGTAAAGATTAAAGATACAGGGTGAAATTCTTTTATCTTAGACAGTTTCTATAAACTCATAGGTCTAGGATTTTACTTTTATGTCAGGACAAAATAATTTAAAATCTGTCTTCACACATGATGAAATGTCTTCCTGATATCTCTTGTCTACAACATGCTTAGTCTTGCAAAGTGCTGAGCATAATGGCTTCATCAACCAATCATAAATGTGTGACCAATGTAAGTCAGCAGGGCCACATGCACAAATATAAGGATGCACATACATGCTTGTGGGATTGAGGTCTTGATCTTTCTCATCCTGATAGAAAATCAAATGCTCTTCCAGACTATGTTGTCTGCATATTTTGTTTATATTTTATATAAGAGCTATATTGGTATGCTACCCAGTCCATCTAGCTCAGTATTTTGTATCTCATGGTGGCAGAATAGGGTAAAGGGAAGATTATTCATGCAAGGCCTGTCCAGATGGAGCTGTTCTGCCACTTTGATCCAGCTTCTAGGGTGTAAAGGCCTAGGAAATCCTGATTTAGAGGTTGCAAACCATACTATCATGTTTAATACTCACTGATGTCCCTAACCTGCATGAATTTGAATAATCCTTTTGTACACCTGGTTAAACTGTCATTCTTAACTGCATTGTTGATGTGTAGCTGGAAGGTGTTAGAGAACTAATTATTTTTGTGTTGCATCTAGAGGATATTGTAATTCCCCTAGAAGACCAGTAGAGGGTGATGTGAATGCAATTTCCCTGGCTAGCATGGACAGGATGTTTTACAAAGAAATGCCTGTTGGTCATCACTAGGGACCCTAGAAATCTATTTACCACAGAAAAACACAGAATTTTCACTTTTACAAACAATTGTTAAAATCACTGGGGAAAAAACAAAAACAAACTTAATGAAAATAAAATGCTGGCTCCCCAGTGGAAAATCAGTTTTTGTGGCCACTGTGGCAGCCCAATGAAGGTGGATAGAACTCACTGGCACACAGGGAAGCAACCAAGATGGTAACCACCCCCTTCTCCCTCTTTCACTGATTGGCTGAGAGGGCTGCCCATTGTGTGGCCCCACCTCTCTTGGCCAATCAGCGATAAGAGGTGAGGATGCCTGAAGGGCATCCCTCTGCCAATCAAAGGTGAGGGGAAAGGCTGCCACCAGGCAAATCTAGAAAAAGTAGTTGAGCCATTCTCCAGCTCTATAAGCTATTGTAGAAGCAACATTTTGGCAACTACTGTGCATCTAATAATGGCTTGTGGTAGTTTTGTGGTTGCATACTTAACCACTCCTCTCATAAAGTGTGGTGTACACAGTGTAGGGTGAGGGGCTTTACTTTACTTGCTTTACTCTCTACTCCCACCATCTTGAAATCTTTGATTCCCAAGGTAGCCTCAGAATGATGGCACAGAACCAGCTAAGAAGATGTGTGCTCCATATATTATGTCATCAGGCGATGCTTTCAAACCAGATGAACTCAAGATACAGCTGAACTTAAAATAAAGAAAAATTAATACCAGTTTAGGTGATGAAGCAGGAGTGTTGGTTCAACTCAGTGCATTTTCCCAGAGACGAGTCTGAGATTGAGTTGGTATTTTGTACTGGAATACATTATTACTGGCAAAAGTATATACAAGGTAGCATGAAAGAAAGCAAAGCATGTAGGAATGCAAAGCATTTGATCTTAGCCAAAAAAGCCCAAGAAGCAAACAGCATAGTGTATTGCAGTTTTTTTAATACAATACATGGAAGAAACCAGTTAGTCACCTATTTTCCCAACTTTTCTTATGATGACTCTTCTGGGAGAAAATTAAAAAAGATGACTTTGTTAATATTTTTCATTACTGCCTACTGCAGTAGAATTTTTCTCTGACACTAAAACTCCAGCCACAAGGAAATATGTTTACCTTCAGGTTAAGATTTATATTGGCATAATTTAAACAAAGAAATAGTGTATCTGATTCATACACTATATATAACTACTCTCTAATACAAAAATGAATGAAACTAACCCCTCCCCCTGAAAAAATGCTATGATGGCTTGAACTGATGTTCTTGTCACATAACATTCTGTCTCCAACTGGTTTCTAATCCCAGTGTTCACAAAAATTAAAACACCTTTGCCCATCTCCATGCACTTTTGCATTATCCTGAAGTAGAGAACATTCCTTTGTGATGTCAGCTGGGGATGATTTTATATTGGATGTCATTAAGATGGACAACCTTTGTGAATAATTAGAGATTCACTTCCTTTTCTTCTCATCCTTTGCTTCATTTTAATACCTTTTGAACTCTTGAGCTTTGTTTCATAAGGGACACTCTGCACATATAGAAAGGAAAGTGCCAGAATGTGAGCGAGAATAAAATTATGGAATAAAGCATAATGTACCTAAGGAGGAAAGTATTCTTATAAGTGATTAATGGAATTAATATTAATTTAATGCAACTTGATGTCAGCAAAAGCCTGATATGCATACAGATATTATTGAGTTCAATAAATGGTTTGTAAGGCCATGTCTATCACAACACTTGTGCTGTTTTAACTATCTGATATGAATTAAGTGAAGTGTTACACTGCCTTTGTTGATATAGATATTAAAGATTTATTAAGAAAATGTAAAAATTAAAATTTTACAATGGTATAGTGGAGTTATGAGAGAAATGGGACCCTGCACATGGTATCCACATAGGCACATAGTTGTGAGATGTTAAAATAGTCTTAATCATTTAGTTTATCATGCAGTGTACATTTGCCCAGGGCAGAGGAAGATGGAAATGTGTATTATATGTGATGCTTATATAGTATGAATGTGCTTCTACTAGTGTAGCTTATACCCACACTGGAAGGAGAATAAACCATACTGGTATGTCATCCACATGAAGGATTTTAAAAATGCACTTAACTAATATAGTAGCTGCATCTACATAAGCAATTAATGTGAAGCAATAAACTCTAGAACACTTTGAGCCAGAGTATACTGCTCCATGGTGAGATTCTGTAATACCTTTTTATTTCTTCTAGACCCTTTTATTTTATTATTATATTCATTGATTTATTCTTTTCAATTTTATATAATGTTGAGCTTAGGGAGTGGCGCAAGATGCACAGGTGAAAGCCCATCATGCCCCTGCATCCCCCAGTGACCCCCAACAGCCACGGAGCACCCCCGCCAACCCCCAGCACTGCCAGAGGTAAACAGCGCCCATGGTGGGAGGGGACTAGCCCAGCTCAGCTGCAAGGAGGTGGTAGATATGGGGCCGAGGAGGGTCTCACCCCGCCCCAGCTCCTACTTGACCCAGCCCCCCAGGGGAAGAGCAGAGGAGGGGGTACTCACCAACCTCTCTTCAGGGAGGCAGGCCCCCCTCTTGACCCAGGAGTAGCACAGGTGCTGGCGGCAGGCCCAGTGCACATGTGCATAGTTTACAAGGGCCTGCCAAAGGAAAAAAGCCTCAGCTGGGCTTAGGGAGTGGTGTGAGATGCACAGGTGAAAGCCCACCATGCCCCCACACCCCAAAGCCCCCCAGTGACACCCAACAGCTGTGGGGCACCCCTGCTGACCTCCAGCACTGCCAGAGGTAAGCAGGGCTCATGGTGGGAGGGGATTAGCCCAGCTCAGGTGCAGGGAGGTGGCTGATTAGGGGCCAAGGAGGGTCTCACCCCACCTCGGCTCCTACTTTGTCCAGCCCCCCAGGGAGACACGTGACTGGAGCCTTGAAAACAGGCCACACAAACTAGTGCACTTGTCTGCCCAGCGCGTGAGTTAGCACAGAGTTCATGCAGGAGGGCAAGTGGGAGGGCCTGAGGCCCTACCAGTGTGCCCTAGGGAAGGCAGTCCCAGCTGCAGCTGGCCTCGCAGCGGCATGCCACAGATGGGCATGCACCACAGCTCAAAGGTCCGTGAGGGGCCTATGGCCCCACCTTCTGGCTCCTCAGAGGCTGCCACCCAGATGGAGTCCATGGTTCTGGGCTCCACACAGACAGAGCCCCTGGCCCTTGGCTGGGGGGCCTGCCTGTCACTTTGTCAGGCAGGGGGGTCTGGGAGCATGGCCACCTCCCCTTGTGAGGTCTGCTCCCTTTTGGGGTCTCTGGCGCTCCAGCTGGAGGAGCTCCAGGCTGCAGCTCAGAGACTGCATGCTATCTGGGATGGTGAGTAGGAGATAGACTCCTACTGCCAGGCCCTTCTCCCCTGGGAGGTGAAGGGTAGACCCTGGTCACCCTCCAGGACAAGGGAGGATACTGGGACCTCCCATCCTGTCCATCCAAGGGGATGGACCAAGGTGGTCAAGGTTCGCATCCCGCTGGAGCTTTGCAACAATTACAAACCTCGTGCAGCCCCATCAGAGCCTGCTAAGCTGCCAGCTCCCGCAGGCAACACAGGCTCAACTGTAGCTACCATCCCCACTCTCCCTAGAACAAAACACAAAGTGTTTGTCATGGGAGACTCCATCCTGAGGGGGACTGAGAGGGCAATCTGCCGCTCTGACCCCATAGCCCAGGAAGTCTGCTGCTTCCCGGGACCCCATATCTGAGACATTGTGGAGAAGATCTCTAAGTGCCTCCAGCCCACTGACCACTACCCTATGCTCCTTATCCACGTGGGCACAAATGACATGGCTCGGAGCCCTCCCAGCTGGGTCATGAAATGCTACAGGGATTTGGGAGTGCGGCTTAAGGGGTTGGGGGTGCAGGTGGTGTTTTCCTTGATCCTTCCAGTGTCAGGCTATGGGCTGAGGAGGGAGAGGAGGATCCAGGTAGTGAACCAAAGACTGTGGCACTGGTGTCATTGGGAAGGCTTTGGCTTCCATGACCACAGTCCACTTTTGGTGAGAGAGGCAGTTTGCTTCTGGGCATGGATGGCCTCCACCTCTCTCTGCTGGGGAGGAGGCTCTTCTCAGACAGACTGGCTGACCTGCTCCACCGGGCTTTAAACTAAGCCCGCTAGGCGATGCGGGGGACCACCACCACTGCTGGCCTGTTGAACAACACTTGCAAAGCCAGCAGGCCAAGGCACTTAAGGGAGTCCAGCCCTGGAACAATCTATAGACAAGGCAAGGGCCCCCAAGGGGAAACTTGCATGCCTGTACATGAATGCCAGGAGCTTGGGGAATAAGCAGGAGGAACTTGTCCTCCTGCTTTACACAAATAATTATGATGTCATAGGGATAATGGAGACCTGTTGGGACTCCACCCATGACTGGATCACAGGTATAGATGGCTATACCCTGTACAGGAGGGATCGAGTGGACAAAAGGGGCGGGGGTGTAGCTCTCTGTCAAGGAGAGCTATACGTCCCTGCAAGCCGACATTAGCACCCAGGGTGGATGATTGGAGACCCTCTGGGTTAAAATCCATGGGGAAGACGGCACAGGGGATACAATGGTGGGAGTCTACTACAGACCTCCCTCCCAGAATCAAGAGCTTGACCAGGAGTTCACCAGGGAATTGGCTAAGGCTGCATGCTCCCAGTCCATGGTTGTCATGTGAGACTTCAACTACCCAGACATCTCGTGGGAAGAGTGCTTGGTGAAATCCAAGTGGTTGCAAAGCTTCCTCACGTGTGGATGAGCTCTATCTGATGCAAGAAGTTTATGGGCCAACAAGAGGTAAAGCGCTGCTCGACCTGGTACTGGCAACTGGGGCGTCCTAATTTGTGACCTAACAATCGAAGGGAAGCTGGGTGACAGCAACCAAGAGCTGATCACCTTCAGCATCTGCTGAGAAGCTGGCAAGTCACTCAGCAATACAGGAAAGTCAGTTGATTTCAGGAAAGCTGACTTTGACAAGTTCAGGAGGCTTGTCGGTGAGGCCCTAAGGGACCATGACCCCAAGGGGAGGAGAGTCCAGGAAGAGTCGTTGCTCATCAAGGGAGCGATCCTACATGCACAAGCTAAATGTATTCCATCTCGGAGGAAAGGCAGCAAAAGGGCACAGCAGTCCCCTTGGCTCAAAAAGGAACTAGCGGACCTCCTGCATCTAAAAAGAACTACAAAGGATGGAGGACTGGATCCACCTCCAAGAAGGAATATTCTGCACTGGTCCAGACCTGCAGGGAGCAAACCAGGATAGCCAAGGCTGTGATGGAACTCCAATTGGCTACAAGTATGAAGGACAATATAAAGTTATTTTTTAGATATGTGGGGAGCCGGAAGAAAAGCAAGGGTAGCACTGGACCCCTGCTAAACCAGATGGGACAACTGACAACCGATGCCCAGGAAAAAACCAACTTATTAAATGGGTTCTTTGCATTGGTATTTCACAAGACCTATGGGACACCCCTGCCCATCATGGGACAGGGAGGCCTGGGTGACGGAGATTCCTTGCCTTCCATCAATGGTGACCTCGTGAAGGAACACTTTGAGCGGCTGGACATCTTCAAGTCAGCCGGCCTTGACAATCTACCCCCCAGGGTACTCAAGGAGCTGGCTAACATCATAGCTCAGCCCCTGGCAGGGATCTTTGAGAACTCCTGGTGCTCTGGTGTAGTACCTGAAGACTGGAAGAAGGCCAATGCGGTGCCTATCTTCAAAAAAGGGAGAAAAGTGGATCCGGCAAACTACAGGCCCATCAGCCTGACCTCTATCCTGGGGAAGGTCTTGGAAAAGATTATCAAAGAGGCCATTGGACTGGCCATGGACTGGCCAATGGCAACATCCTGAGGGACAGCCAAACTGGTTTGTTGCAGGTAGGTCTTGCTTGACCAATCTTATTTCATTTTATGACCAGGTGACCTATCACCTGGACAAGGCAGAGGAGATCGATGTCATGTATCTGGACTTTAAAAAAGCCTTCGATTTCGTATCCTATGATCACCTCTTGGCTAAACTGGCCAACTGTGGCCTCAGGTCCACGACGATCCACTGGCTGGGGAATTGGCTCTGTGGTCAGATCCAGAGGGTGGTGGTTGATGGAAGTCAATCGTCATGGTGCTCTGTGACCAGTTGGGTCCCTCGAGGCTCTGTTCCTGGACCTATTTTGTTCAACCTCTTAATTAATTATATGGATCTTGGAGTCGGAAGTGGACTGGCCAAATTCGCCGATGATACCAAACTTTGGGGCAAAGCATCCACACCTGACGA
>NW_005842087.1:1363712-1409057 GCF_000455745.1 Alligator sinensis | reverse complement strand
AGTTTTGGGCTCCACAATTCAAAAAGGATGTGGAGAAGCTTGAGAGAGTGCAGAGAATAGCCACATGCATGATTAGAGGTCAGGAAAGCAGACCTTATGACAAGAGGCTGATAGCTATGGGACTCTTCAGCCTGGAAAAGCAGAGGCTCAGGGGCGATCTGATGACCACCTATAAGTTTACAAGGGGTGTTCACCAGGATCTGGGGGAATGTTTGTTCAACAGAGCACCCCAAGGGATGACAAGGTCAAACAGTTATAAACTCCTGCAAGACCGTTTCAGGCTGGACATAAGGAAGAAATTCTTTACTGTCTGAGCCCCCAAGGTCTGGAATAGCCTGCCATTTGAGGTGGTTCAAGCACCTACTTTGAAAACCTTCAAGAGGAATTTGGATGTTTATCTTGCTGGGATCCTATGACCCCAGCTGACTTCCTGCCCCTGGGGCAGGGGACTGGACTCAATAATCTTCAGAGGTCTCTTCCAGCTCTAATGTCTATGAAATTATATTGGATATTACACTATAGAATTTATATAGGAATGCAGATACATTTATATATTTGTATAAAAACAAGACACTATGAAGTGTGGTGGAAAGGCAGCTGGCAAACCTTCAGGGAGGGGCAGAAAAGGGCATAGAGGGAGAGGTGTAAGTTCCTTCCCCCCCTCCCCCCCAACTGAGATGCAGCATCTTTCCTAAAGTTAGCAGGCATGAGGCTTCCAGAAGCAGCAAGGACAGGGGAGCAGTGCCACTGCCTGTGGCCTGAGACTGCATTCTCTCCAAAAGCACCATCCATAACCCCACCCTCAACATGACAACAAGCAGAAGCACCAGCATAACAGTCTCCTCCACCCCCATTTCACTTCCCATGCTGAGCCCATCCAGTGCCAGAAAGGGATGCATGAGTGCTTGTATGAGGCATGAGTACTGTATGAGGCATTCAGGGAGTACTTGAGGGACAACCTGTGCAAGGCAGGTCCACAGGTGGTGCACACTTCACCTTGGACATCTGGGGCATCTGGGATGGAGATCATGCCTATCTCTCCCTCACAGGGCACTGGTGCGACCAGTCAAGCCATTAGTGGGTTCTCTTTCCAGCTGAGGTGATGGATGAGTCCCACACAGCAGCAGAGATCATGGGGGCCATGTACTGCTTGATGCAGGGGTGGCTCGTTGGGCAGGGCGAATTCACCTGCAGGTTTATGGTTACTGACAATGGGGCCAATATGGTCAAGGCAGTTCATGATACCAACTTTGTTGGCATCTGCTGTATGCCACACAAGTTCCACTCATAGTCAGGGATGCCTTGGAGGGAGAAAGGGCTACTGGTGATGGTGCCAGCACTACTAGTAAGCTCATTTTCAAATGCAGAAAGGTGGCAGGCTACTTCCACCGGAGCATAAAGTGGGCCAAGATGCTGCAGGACAAACAAGCAGAGCTGAACATCCTGCAGCACAAAATCATGCAGGATGTGAAGACTCAGTGGAACTCCATGTACCTGATGCTCAAGAGGCTGGTGGAGCAACAGAAGGCCATCTATGAGACGGCCTTGCTTGGAGAGATTGGGATCAGAGGCCCCCATGAACAGAGCTGAGTGGAATACCTTCTCCCAGATCTTGGTGGTCCTCAAGCCCTTCTTTGAGGCCACCAAGACCCTCAGCACTGGTGATGCCCTCCTTACCCAGGTGATCCCTGTAGTGAGGGAACTTCATAGTCAAATGGAGAGCTTCTAGGGGATCAATGTTTCTGGCTGGGGCAAGCTGCTATCACCAGATGTCCAAACACCGGTGAGGCGGCTGAAGGAGGGCATCAGGAAATGGCTTGATCCCTTGTGGTCCAGTATAGTTCATGTGCTGGCCACCATGTGTGACCCAAGGGCAGCATATGTAGCAGCCAAAGCCTGAATCAGTGGACAGAGGTGCTGATGACGAGAGTCAGGGAGGCAGAATGGTGGAGGCGGGGGGACGAGGAAGAGGAGGATCCACTCTCCCATGTTAGCACACCATCCACCAGCCAGTCTCCTCCTCCACCACAGGTACTGCCAATGTGGGCCAAGGTCATGGCTTCCATGGTGGGATCCAGAGGCATCAGAACCCACCATCAGGCAGGTAGCACCCAGGCCTTCGTGGCTGCCTATCTTGCTGAGGATGTGGAGGCACTGTTGTGCAAGCCCTGGGCCTACTCGGCAAACTACAGCCAGATGTGGCCAGATCTGGCCACTGTTGCCCACAAACACCTGTCCTGGCCACCGACTAGTGTTCCAAGTGAGAGGGTGTTCATCATTGTTGGGGATGTAGTGATACCCCAACACACCTGCTTGGATCCTGGTTTGGTGGAACAGCTGCCATTCCTCAAGGTAAACTTCCTGCTGCTGGGGTTCTGTAAGCTCCAAGTGCAGATGGAGTGAATGCCACCCTCTTGTAAATTCCCTTTTAGGATCAGGCCTGAGAGACTGGAGACAGAGTAGTTTTTTTTGTGAGAAATGTGCCCCTATAGGGTATTTTTGACTTTGATAGATTCTGGTCTGCAATTTGTGGGGGTACTGGAGATCGTTGGCAGGTTTTGTGTTTTGAGCTGTAGGAAGTTAGCTTCAGTTCCGGTGATGAGGTTAGGTTTCATAGTTTCATAGTTGGTAGGGTCAGAAGGGACCTGAGCAGATCATCAAGTCTGACCCCCTGCCATGGCCGGAAAGAGTACTGGGGTCCAATGACCCAAGCAAGGTGTTCATCCAGCCTCCTCTTAAAACCCCCCAGGGTAGAGTCAGCACCACTTCTCTTGGAAGTTGGTTCCAGATCCTAGTCGCCCTGACAGTGAAGTAGAGCCTCCTGATATCTAGTCTGAATCTACCCTCTGCCAGATTGTGACCGTTATTCCTTGTCACTCCTGGTAGTGCTCGGGGGAACAGGGACTCTCCCAATGCCTGCTGGTCTCCCCTGACTAATTTGGAAACAGCCACTAGATCCCCCACCTCAGCCTTCTCTTGTGGAGGTTGAACAGGTTCAGATCCCTTAGCCTCTCCTTGTACAGCTTGCCCTGCTGACTGCTGATCATGCAGGTGGCCCTCCTTTGGACCTTCTCCATGCTGTCCACATCCCTCCTGAAGTGCGGTGTCCAGAACTGGATGCAGTACTCCAACTGTGGCCTGACCAGTGTCACATGGAGAGGGAGGATCACCTCCTTGGACCTGCTTGAGATGCATCTGTGGATGCATGACAAGGTACGGTTGGCCTTCCTGACTGAGTCCTCACACTGTCGGCCCATGTTCATTTTGGCATCAATAATGACTCCAAGATCCTTTTCTGCCTCTGTGCTGATGGGGAGGGAGTTCTAAGCCTGTAAGTATGCTGCTGGTTCTTCCTCCCCAGGTGCAGTACCTTGCACTTGTCAGTGTTGAAACCCATCCTGTTCTCATCTGCCCACCCCTGTAGCCTGTCTAGGTCTAATTGCAGTCTATTCCTCCCTTCTAGCATGCCCACTTCTCTCCGTATCTTAGTGTCATCTGCGAATTTGAACAGGGTGCTTTTTATACCCCAATCCAAGTCACTGATGAAGATGTTGAACAGTACGGGCCCAAGGACTAAGCCCTGGGGGACCCCACTGCCCACATCCCTCCAGGTCGAATAAGACTCATCCACCACCACTTTCTGGGTGCGGCCCTCCACCCAACTAGTGACCCATTTGACTGTGTAGGTGTTGACGCCACAGTCTCCTAGTTTTTTAATGAGAATGGGGTAAGAGACCGTGTCGAAGGCCTTCCTAAAGTCCAGAAAGACTATGTCCACTGCTACACCTGCATCTAAGGATTTTGTGACCTAGTCATAGAAGGCCACCAGATTGGTCTGACAAGACCTGCCTCTAATAAACCCATGTTGGTTGCCCCTAAGCATAACCTCCCCTGCTGGCCCCTCGCAGACATACGCCAGGATAAATCTCTCAAAAAGCTTACCCAGGATCGAGGTAAGACTGACTGGCTTACAGTTTTCTGTTAGCAAGGTTTGGTGCTTGTTTAAATTTACAAACCACTTTTCATAGCTGGGCCTATGACCTTCACTTCATCAGCCTCCTAGGTATGGAAACTCATAGTCTCAATATAGACATTGGATTTATGACACACTACAACTGCCAGACATCTAACCCCCAGGTTCCTCTCCACTTTTACCTGTGCTGCTACATCCCCCTTCTCCCCCCCACCCCAGCCTGTCCCTCACCCCCTGATGCCTCCATTTCCATTTTCACTGACTAGCTTTCTTGCCTGCATTGCAAGCCATCCTCTGCCTTCTTTACTATTCCTTCCATCCAGGAACAGCACACGCACCAACTTCAGGTGCTTCCTCAGCCTGATCAAGAGTTTTTCAACCCAAAAGCTTGCTACGATATATTTTGGTAGCTATTCAGTTGGTCTGCTAAAAGGTACCAGATTAGATTGACCCAAAGGACCTTGTCTGTGAGTGCCATGTCCTTAGACCAATACCCCTAGCACCTGACCGGAAGGACACAGGGCCCTGGGCACAGCTAAGCCCCAGGGCTGCAGCTGGCTGGAAGAGTTCTCTGGCAGCTGCTGGAGCAGAAGCTCCTGCAGGAGAGGAAAGAAAGGCTCTGTCACAGTTTGGCTGTCTGAGATGCTGCTGCTGCTACTGTGCTACTGCTCACTAAGTTATTATTGAGTGGTGGATTGGGATAAATCTGTAGGGGAGGAAGAGGTCTTATTGGGGCACACTGCCATGTTGTGTGGCCCCAGCACCAGAGAGGGTGCACCTTAACACACACACACAGACATAGTGAGGGTGCATCTTAACACACACACACACAGTCACAGAGTGAGGACATGCCTTAGCGCACACACTAGAGAAGAAGCTAATGCAGGATAGGAAAGAAAGGCTCTGATGCAGTTTGCCTGCCTGAGATGCTGTTGGTGCTACTGTGCTAGTGCTCACTAACTTATGTTATTACCTGTTGTCATTTAAGGTGGTGGACTGAGATGAGGCTGTAGAGGAGAAGGAGATCTCATTGGGGGACACTACCATATTGTACAGAGTCCCTAGTGCTAGTGAGGGGGAGCCTTAACACACACACAATGGTACCCATGTCATAAGTTTTTTTTGTCAGCAGCCTGAGGTTCAGTTTCCCAGAATCCCCCACACCTATCTCCTTGAAACATGGCAGACCTCATAGCCTCAGAAGGGCTACCATCCCTGCAAGTTTCATCCAAATCAGACAATAAATGACAAAGTTATAAACAGTTTGTGCTTTCCCAGTATAACCTATGGGCAAAATGTTGAAACAGCAAACTAGTTGTGATGAAATGAAATGGAACAGTGGTTTCAAAATTAAATGAAACTCAAAACAAAAGACTATCCTGTTGAAACATTAAAACGGATGTCAAAATGGAACGGTGCTGTTTCGCACAGCCCTAATGTTTACACAAGCAAGTAATTCAAAGCAATAAAGTGTTTGTTAAGTTTTTATTATCAATAAAGAGTTTATTGGTCCTTGGTGTACCATTTGCGTGTGTGCCCGGAACAACAGCATGTTGTGCCAGGTCAGAGCAGCTGCAGCTGGCAGGGGGCCCAGGGAGTCAGCCTGCCAGCCAGGGGCTCCTCTGACCCACCTCAGCGTGCTGCAGAGGGGCTGGCTGGGGCATGAGGTTGGTCCAGTGTGGGGCTAGCTGGCAGGCAGCCCCCACACTGAAGTACCCTCATGCCCTTGCCAGTCCAGTCCCATAAGCATCTACACTATAAACTACTATGCACTAAATACTGCTGCTGTAGGATAGTACTTGTGTTGACACGTACTATCCTATGGCAGCATTTATTAGTTTACTGGGCCTTAATAGGTGTAAATACATAGATGCTGGGACTTTACTGCAGAGCTAGTTAGGCAACTCCACAGTAAATGCCTTGTGTAGATGCACTCAGTGGGATCCATTTGATAATCCTTAAATATCTTGGGATATGAGAAACAGAATTCTCCTTTGAGTGCAGGACACTGCATTGCAAGGAGACACTAGGAGGATGCCTGCACAAAGTAATCTTTTTTCAGCATTGGTGATGTGAATGAAGAAAGGGAGGGAAAAACCACTTCTTTGCATATCTCTGAGATTGAGTAGGCAAAGTAGCTGTTTAGATAAGCCTGGATAAAGCTGCTTTAATCTACTAGAATGTTGTTTTTGATTTCTTGATGTTTTAAGACAAAACCTTATTTTTGCCTCCGTTGTTAATTTTAGGTTGCCAAGGTAACAAAGAAATGATGGCTTCAGTGATGTATTCTTGGTGGTATGGAAGTAAATCAATCTTCTGGAAAACAAATGCAGTACAAGGAAAAACAATCTTTCATTATGTGGTTATATTTATTTTCTGAGCATTCACATCTACAGAGCAGCAAAACAAAGAAAAAAAAAGAATATGATATCTACCTTACTCATACTGGTCTTGCTTTTATCTCACTCCAGGCACGACAGTCTTAAGTCTCGTCTTTGTTTGTTTTGTTTTCTTTTATAGTTTCTTTCCAGTTTTTAAACTCTTGATTAAATTGCCTTTTGTCATGCTGAGGAGGAAAATCAGTGCAAAAATATAGTAGCAAAATCCAATCTTACTAAACACCCTTATAAAATTCATTAAAAAAATTATATGCTGAGTTATAATTGGCATGATTGCTGATGAAGGTGAGGTGAACATGACTGCATACTACCTTCACCATTCCTTGATCACTGGAAATATCTTGAGCCTGTCTGTATTTCCACCCAAGTTAGAACATCCCCAGAACTGTTCAAACTTTTGCAAAGCTTCCAAAGGACAAATGCAAACCAGTCATATTCCTTTCACCAGCCTCTTCACCGAACTCAAGGCTGCATGGTAGCTGTGGTGTAGAGCTATGCTGGCTCTATGCTATGGAGATATTCCCTTATGTTGGAGACTCTTTAAATGATTAATTAGGGTAGTTTTGTGGTCCCTTTGAAAATCTGATGAAAGAGACTTTCACCTGCAAAAGGTTATGTCTCTTTGAACTAGGTAATGTCTAAAAGTGCCACTCTTTGCTGCCTTTTGTTTTGCCTCTAGAGTGGAACAAAGAGATCGGGGAATAAGCGGACCCTATTTACCTAACCCAATGTTATACTGGGAAGAAACATCCCCCAACTCTCCCTCACCCCATACAGTGAGCTGTTGATTATTAGTTTGGTTCTTCTAGGGCTGTAATGTCAAAACTTGCTTAAATAAATTTGAAAGATTCACATCACCTTAAATCCACCCTACAAAACACTATTAAGGTCAGGGACCCTAATGAATATTTTGCTACCTTCATTTTACTAATTTAAATATTCAGTGACTTTACCTCCATAATGCTTTGTTTTTTCTGATTTAGAATAAAATGTAAAAGATATGCATCTGATCAAAGGAAGTCATCCAATGTTTTATGCAATATGTCTTTTTTTTTGTCTGGAACAAAAAAATCGAGATCTAAGAGGACTTTAAACACTAATCTATGGAAAGCAGAGCTGTACTTACAGAAGGTATCAGATCTCATTTTTTTGATGCGGCTTAGAGAGATTTTTTTCTCATCTGAGTTGACTTTGTTTTACTCCAAAGTAAAGGTATTTAACATTTCCCAAAATATTATTAATGTTTTCAAGGCCATGTAAAATGGCATTCATGATCAGCACTAAGCATTTGTAGTGCACTTTATCTATTTTCTGGAAGATTATTGATTTTTTAAAAATTATTTATTTAGTTAAATCTCCTGCCCTATCCAGATTTACTTTTTACATTTTATTTTTCATTGATGTGATCTCTTTAAATAGATATGAGCAGATTGCTTGTTACATAACAGCACTGAACAGCCACCCTGCAGTTAGGGAGAGCTGAACCTCAAAAAGTTGAGACAAGCATGGCAGAATGATATGAAACTTATCTAGGTTTTCTTTTAGGTCTGCAAAATTGCTTCTGCTTTAACTACCATGATAAGGACAGGAAACTCAGGGTGTAAGAAAGTTCTCTGTGATAGACAGACAATGTATCTGTGGTCTCTCTACCCCTTTGTTGCCTCTGTTCCCAGCAGAAGTGGAATTTGTGTGGGCCAGTTTAGCATCTGGAACAGAACTCAGTGACACATTGAACCTCTGCTGTGTAATAGCAGGGAACCTGGTTTTCTCTGATTTAAAAAAATCCCCAATTTTCAGATTAAAAAAGTAACCCAGATTCCACATTTTCCCATGATTAAAAGGAAACACCGCTATACAGCGGTGTTTCCTTTTAATCATGGGAAAATGTGGAATCTGGGTTACTTTTTTAATCCAAATGTTGTTGTTGTTGTTTTTTTTTATCAGAGAAAACCAGGATCCCTCGTAATAGACTTACACACAAAGGTACAGAAGTCTTATTTTCTGAAGAATGGAAGATAACAAAGGCTACCGCCATCCCCTCTTCGGCAGACACATTGGAACCAGTGCCTGTGTCCTGCTTTGGTGTCTATGTCTCCCAGGGACTTGCACAGTTTTTGGTTTGTGGGTCTATCTACTTCATCTGCTTCTTAGCTTGCTGGGAATCATTTTAGCTACATAAACACACATGGGAGCATTTTATGTGGGTAGCCAAGAGACCTTGGGCCACTACTTCACAATACACAGTAACTTGAACCTAAGCCTCCCACATCCTATCATATCCTTGATTACTGTGGCTATTTTCAGTTCTGTGGGCAATGCTCTATCTTGTTCAATCCTCGTTTAGCCTGCAACCAGGAAACCTTCCCCAAACTCTCTTTTGTTTAAAGAGGTATTTCCCACAACAAGTTTAGGTTTCTGAGAGTCAGTATTTTAGAATGAAAAAGCATTTTGTCAATGCAATTACTAACAGCTGTACATAGTTTCAGTCATTGTATACAGGTCACTGCAAGTCTACATGCAAAAATGTAAGATATAACAGATAATAGAGTCCAAAAGAGCACTAAAACACTTTTGACTGTATAAGTGTCATTTTGATTCAGTGGTAGTTACAGCTGATGCTGTGGTCCATCTAGCTGAAAGCAGAGCGAGATCTCCCTTTTTTACGTTCTGGCTTAGATGCTTTGAGAACTCCCACTCCTGTTTTAATCTGATTTCATAAGCCTTTCAAAGCCTTTCCTGATTTTCCCTACTTCATGAGCCCTTTGAAGTGGAAACAATTCTTCCCAGTCAGAAAGCAATTTTAATTTCCAATTTAAAACTTTTAAATAGACAACTATGATAGTATTTTTGATGGGCAAAGGTATATTTTTCTCTTGAATTCTGAAAGATTTCACTGCATCCCCTTCAGTCACGAAATAGAATTAGCTGTGACATTCCAGTCTAATAATGCTGTATCTGAGCCCCAACCTAAATATATCTTTGTTTGAAGTAGTTATTCAGAGTTTCCGGATGGTGTGATTCTGTCTACACCTCTTGGTATTTTAAAAGCAGAGAATAGCACCAGTTTTCCTGGAGGGTTGTCACCTCCTCTCTCTTCACTGTCTTGTAATGAAAGGATTTATTAGGTAGGAGAATGTTTTAAATTAGACCAGGAGAGGGAGCCTGGTTTAAAGAGATTCAAATCTCCTTGCCTGTGGGAGTATAGTATCAACATTTGATGGAAGAAAATAGGTTGTCCAAGCTAGGAGCTCCTATCTACCTCATCTCTCAAAGAATACTCTATGCTGCAGCTCAGGGCTGAGCAACAGGTGGCCCATGAAGGGTTAAATTACAGCTGCCAACCTCTTGTTTGGCTGCTATTTCCCTTATAGCTCAAGCTGCAACAGCAGCTGGAGTCTCCTTCTCTCTCCTCTGACTTCTGCTTCTTGCTTTCATCCCCAAAGGGGCAGGGCAGTGCGGCAGCACAGGGAGCTGAGGGTTAGTCCAGGCTGCACTACGGGAATGGCATAAGGGTCTCACGGGGAGGAGATTTTGCCCCCAGAAGGCAGCAGTAAGAGGGTGCCCTTGAAGGTGCACATTGCAGCAAGGAAGGCAGGGAGGGAGAAATTGCACCCATGCAGTACAGCAATGGGCGGGTCAGCTGGTGCTGCGGGTGGTTGGGGTGTCCATGTGGCTGCAAGAAGCAGCTGGGAGGAGCATCTGCCTTGTGCAAGGCTCACTGCATACCTGATGTGGCCTACACCACATGGTCCCTTCTGGCGTGGCTCCTGGGACACGTGGCTTCCAGGAGCTTAGAAGCTGGACAGCCCTACCATAGTTGGTTCACTCTTCCTTTTACTTTTCCATCCTTGCAGAAAGGAAGAGTTAGCCATTGATAATTTCCTATTCCTGTGGGAGATAAGCCATGCCACTGGCTTCCCCTTATTCAAAGTCACCCAGGGGGGCAGAAACTCTCTTGTCTGCTTTGTCACCTCCTGGCTCTTTAGTCAGTTTGGAGATAGTGAGTGTAATAAAGATGATGGACATTTGGCTACACAATTTCAAACAGTTGAAATGCTGTCTAGCTTTGTCGGCACTGGATCTGTTTAGAGACATCACTAGCTTGTGGATACATTTATTGCTTTACTCCCATTGTCTTTCTATGCCATGTCCTATCATATAAGATAATGCAGCATCAGTACTCCATATGATACCAACACCCATGATAATGGCATATAATTTTTCAAATTGATGAGACTCTGTAAATGATAGTAATATTTATACAAGAGTATTTAAATGTACAGGAGTAGATAATATAATGTTGCTCATGCACTGGTACCTAAACTACCCAAACACTATTGGATTATTATAGTGACTATCTTTTAAATTGTTTATCATCAGGGTTTGTTGCTTACTAAAAGCAAGTTGTTAATAAACAAATAATTCACAATGATGATGACATACCAGAAAAATGCTGTGCTCTTTGCTAAATGACTTTTAAAAAGCACAAGTCAGCCATCAAACTTATCATTTGTCATCCAAGTATCAATGCTACTTTTAATCAGTTATATATCCACTGAATCTCAGTTTGGGTGGATTTCTCTTCAAGTTAACGCTTGCATAATCAATAGACAAAATATAGAGTTGGTAAGGGGACAAGGAAATCCCACTTCAGTAGATTCATTATCCAAATTTCAAATCATCAAAACTTTGTTTAACAAAATATATAGATTTAGAACCCCTACTTAATTTAATTGGTTACTGAGGCCTTATCAACAAGGAGAAGTAGGCTGGTTTCACTTTAGTATTTTAATGCTTTGGGTTAAAGCAATGTCATCCTCTAGTGAGATGCACTTATTTCAGCTTATTAATGTTTTATTTCAGCTTAGTTTAAATCTATTCTTCATCAATGCAGTATAACATAAAATACATGCCCGTCCACTTTCGGCATTTCATTATATCAGTTCAAGCTGAACCTTAAACTAAAGCTTTTCCCAAGGAAATATGTACATGCATTAGCTTTATAACTATTTTCTCCCTGTCATCCAACAGATAGGAACAGATCTATCTTTACATTCTGGAATTTCAGGCTGTTGGGACTACCTCAGAATATTTTTACTCTGGTATTAGATTACACTTAAAATATGGTATACTGTATTTTTTGTTTTATATCTTCAGGATTAATAATGGCTTAGCTATGAGCAACACAGCAAAGGGTAATGCAGTGTTTTGTTACCTCACTAGCTCATAGAGTCATAATCTGCCTTTAGATTCATGCTTGGTTAGAGGAAGAACTATTGTATAGAGGAAGGACAGTATACTCTATATACCCTGTATATAGGTCTATATACCCAGCATAACATATACCCTGTGTAGTGTAGAGAACAAGCAATCTGCTCATATTTATTTAAGGAGCTCACATCAATGACAAATAAAATGTAAAAAGTAAATCTGGATAGGGCAGGAGATTTAACTAAATAAATATATTTTTAAAAATCAATAATCTTCCAGAAAACAGACAAAGTTCACTGCAAATACTTAGTGCTGATCATGAATGCCATTTTACATGGCCTTGAAAACATTAACAATATTTGGGGAAATGTTAAATACCTTTACCTTGGAGTAAAACAAAGGTCTATATACCCAGCATATAGGTCTGTATACCCAGCATAACATATACCCTGTGGATCCCAGCACAGCTGCATTGGCTGATATATTTGGAAATGGAGGTAATGCTTCATCTTGCACTATATAGTAGCTACTACAAGAAGCTTAGGAGAGGTGTCTTGTGCTCCCCAGCTTCTATACATGGTTTCACAGGTGGGTCATGATTTGTCATGTTATTATTTAATTTGATTGTTCTATTACTTCTAGATGCCAGCAAAGGCAGGTCCAATGAAGAAAATGAAAAGACCTTAAGTTTATTAAGGGCCAGATTCTGCCTGTGTTATCCTAAATTGCATCTAACTGAAGTTGCAGTCCCATTGTTGCAGTCACTAGTCACATGAAAGACCAGATTTATGATACCCTTTCCCGCAATGAATGGTACAAGCTATGCCACTGAAGCCAATGGAAGTACTTGTAGCATTAAGCAATCTTTATTATGAATAAGAGTATCACAATCTGACTTAGAGTAAGGTTCAACTAAAAAAGATTCTGGCTGGCAGAATTTAGCCCTACAACAGTAATTGTTACAATCAAGTCTATATACCTAATATGTTCATAGTATCTAAATACACAGCACATATTTCTCTGTAAATGTTATTGCTTCTCTTTTATATTAAGTTTTACATTGGTATTGCCACTGTCATGTAATAAATTATTTTCCTAGTATAGATTAACTAAGCTACAACATTCAATGCCACAGGCAAATCATGATACATCTACCTTCATAGATTGGGACTGCAATGAATGATGATGACATTTCTATGCAAAGCAGAACACCAAATTGATTACATATTTCAGTAGCTGAATTTTAAAGTATTGCACTGAAAAGACATATTTCATATTGTTTTGCCCTAAAAGCTATTTTGCAAGTGAATTAAAGAGGATTCTGAAAGGATTGCTAGCTCCACAGCCTGATAAAGCTGTTACCAACATGATAAGACAAATTCTAGTGTTATTCATAAAAATAGAGATCCTCCATTTTTGCAAGCTGTTGTTTTGTCTTCTGCTGGTTAGAAAGTTCCTTGGCAGAAAAAAAATGTATTCATTTGGGCATATGCTTTGTGATAGCTAATGGCCAGATAGAGGGAAGGCAACATTTTGAAAAGCCAAATGATGCAGTCATCTTATAACTTGTCATCTTATTCTATTAAACTATACTTTCAGGACCCACTGATGTCAATGACTGTAATAGACTCAGAATATGATATCTAATGACCTTAATGAGGCCCAAGACTGGTTCAGCAAGTTTCTCTGCAGTCCAGAAAACATGAACCATTCTGGGTTCCAACATCATCCGCACCCTTTGTACCATTTTACTCCATACAATTTCAATTTTTAAACTAACTAAAATAAATGTATATAGGGTTACTCCAAGTCTCTTAATGTATTCTATTTGGAGAGAAATAGAAAGAAAGAAAATGAATGCATACCATAAAATATTTTACCTCTTAGATCTTTCTGAAAATGTTACAGATCCTTTAATCTTAAAGCCTTTTAAAGTTTTACCATCTTTTTGCAGGATCCTAGTGTGGGTCACACTGTGGGAAACAATTTCTGACCTCACTTCAACAAATTTTACTTTTCGTCTGGCTGGACTAACACCATCCTGCTGAGAAACTGTTGATGATGTATCCCTTTGATGATGCAATCCACTGGCCCAAGAATTATGCCAATAATGGATTGAGTGCAATTGTCTATATACCAAAAAGGTAGTTTCTTCATTCCTTTTATTTATATAATTTCATAAGGGAGAACATTTTAAAATACACAGGAGAACTATAAAAGCAGAAACATACTTCTAAGAGGTTGTAGAAAGCCAGTATTTAGAAGTGTTCAGTAAAGAAGACATAAACAGAGACTTAACAGAGAATATAGTATAATGATAAATGAAAGTAAATGGAGTATAACTATCAAAACACTGAGGCTAACATTTTACACTTCTTTTAAGAAAATGATATGATGTCAGCTTTTATAGCCAAGTAAGCACTGAAAGGCCTCATTCTGATTATACAAAGTCCTTTTTACTCTCCTCTACAGAGAAACAGACTTAAAGGAAATTACATTTATATTGCTCTGGCATTTCAAGAAGCCAATAGTATAAATAATATTCAGTGTACACCAACCTTCTGTTCAGGTTATCATCAGGGATTGAATCCTGGAGTTGTAGTTTCAAAACCTAGATTTCTGATACTTGAGTTGATAGACTAAGGACTTGTCTATACACACAACATTAAGGCATCTTGAGCTTGCACTCAGATCTGGCACACATTCAGACTTCCTCCTATTGTGTCTAAAGCACAGTTACTAGTATGAGTACTGATAACTGTTGCACAGGCCTATTACATTTTCACTGTGCGTGGTGAAGCATGTGGCTCACTGCTGAAAATGCCACAGCTGTCCCCTCTGCAATGAAGCCCTTCTAGGAACTAGTGTGAAGATCACTTGTCTCTGATTACAGGCTGGAAATAGTTGAGGCATTCTTGTAGGCATTTGGGAACAGCTATCTATACATGAATGAGCTGGTTAATGTTTTGCTATTTGACTTGTTTGGGTAATTTCTGTGACCTTTTTATTCTAGGACTCCCTAGTGTGTTTGGGGGAAATTTGGGGATGTTCCATGATGCAGATTGTGTGAGTAGAGATTGGTGTGATGAGAGAGAAGACCTCTTGATAGAACAGCATGAGGGAGACCAAATTAGCATTAAAAAGATTGATCTGTTCCTGGAAAATCTGGGAAACTTTTTTTCCCTGGGAATTGCATGGAGCCTTGGAGCCATCTCCAGGTCCTGTTTCCCATTGAGGGAAGGAGGAGAGGGGCATAAGGGACTGTATAGAAAGGGATGTGGAGGGCAGGGTTTTGGAAGAAATTGCCATGATGCTGAGCATGAACCATCCTGTGATCCAGGGCAAGGAGACTGGAGCTAAGGGGAGAGGGAAAGTCTCTGCAAGTGTGGTACCCATATGAATGGGTGCTATGTGTATCTATATACATCCTACTCTTGATAACCTTTCTTCCTTTCCAGCAGACCATGAGGAGGAACACAGGTAGGGTGGGAAAGGAGAGAGAGACTTGGCAACATGATCAGAAAAAGGGGTAGAGGACCAGGAGGTGAGTGGAAGGGAACCTAAGCCGTTTTGAGACCCTCTTGGCAATTGCCATGAGAATCTGTACAGTTTAATAAGAGATACTGATATTGTAAAGAGCTAACAGCCTTCTGAATTTCACTATTTCTGCATTCATTTTCTCCAGTAGAAAGATTGGAGAAAATCTTTTTCTCCAAGCTGCAGGTACTTCCGGTCACAGAAGTGAATGGTGACCTACTGCATGATCTCGTATTTCCAAAGGTTTTACCTCTCTTCTTATGTAATTATAGTGTACCATATGAAGTTTGCAAGGATGTTTTTTTCTATCCTCCCATATAATAGATTGTGTAATGTAATTAAATTGATAAATGTAGGTCAGGATATAGTTTAACCAAAAGATGGTGCTAATGTATCTGCAGCAGCTGTTTAGCCAAACATTAAAAAGGAAACCACCCTTTTCACAATGATATATATGTAGTGCAGTGAGACACTCTTTAAAGTAATGAATATTTGTATTTGCTATATAGCATTATAAATGTAAACAATTTAATTTTAATAGATACACACAGCTTCTATAAATGGATTATAAGATGTTAGCGTCTCAGTGGTAGCTCAGCATTAAATAGGATAAATGAATGTACCATCATAGAATAGCCTTTAAATTTAGCAATTACATTAACATCTCTTGTTCAGACCTCCTTTCCAAAAAAATGATGAATCCAAAATAGCAGAAAATACTAGAAACAGTTAACTAGGATAGGCCTACTTTACATCTTGCATGATTGTGTGGGCATGCTTAACATCAATCTGAGTCAGGTTAGATTCTTTATGAGATGACTTTATGACACTTTCTAAGGTACAGATCTACCTTGCCTTCTGTTTGACTTCAGACTGACATAGGTATCTATGCCTGCTTGGTTTATAAATTTCTAGTCAAATGATTGAATGCACATCTAGATTTTTCCAAAGGATGAGATGCTAGTGAGAATTCTGAAAATACTTAAATATGTAGTAATATTCAGGTTTCCCAGTTAAAATACAGAGTCAGAACTTGCAAAATGCAAAGGCCTAATCCTACTCCTATTTAATCTTTCCATCTCCCACTCTTCAAAGGAGTACAATCCTCACAGCTGCTAACTCAGACTCAGGCTGCTCAGTACTTTGATTAAAATGCTTTGCTCATTCACTGCCTCATGTCAAATCCTATCCAAGTATTGGCTTGAAATATTGACATAGCAAGCCAAGTGTTGGCTCAGTTTATCCTCCCTTTGGCCTACTTCTTGTACAACTTTCCTTAAACACACAAAATCCATGAAAAATGTAAGGGTAGGGGAGAGTGGAGGGGTTAATAGCCTTTTTTGATACCTGTCCAACCTCAGACAGAAGAATCAATGGTAAAATGAAAACAATTAAAAGTATCCATATAATCTGTGAGTCAATAGATTGAAACATTTTAGAAAGTCTACAAATGCACAAGCTTTCAGATAGTGAAAGATTTCTGGAAAAATGAGAAATCCTTCCTATCCTTGCCAGAGGACTTAATTTCCTTAAAAATCAAGATTTCCTCTTTATGGACCAATATAGCTTTGGAACTATGTGCGTTTTATATAATTTCCTGTCTCCTAACAGATCCTGCCTCATCATCTTAAAGTTTAAGGCAGTTTTTGCCTGATTTGGAGTTCTAAAATGAGTGGAAAAGTAAAAATGGATGACAATTTGCTGATTGACACTTGAAGACTCTCACAGATTAATGTGGACTTGAACATATGACCTTCGAGATCGTAAAGTCCATTTCCTAAAATTTTGCTGTCAAGACTGAAGAGAATATTGAAGCAATTTCTGTGTCTCTGGTGGAGTTTATTTCCTCTCTCTACACTGCTAAATTATTCCTGCCAAAGAGGAAGTCCCTGGAGCTCAGAAAAGTACATTTCAAGAGCAAGTATTTTTTTTTTGGAATGAACCAGAAACAACCAGATTTTAAATAATTAAAATAAATCCATGGAGAAAATATCCTCAGTCTCTCTCCACTATCACAGAAAGTTCCTCACTCCTCCATTTACTTTCTAATTATGTATGTTAATTAACATTATCAGAAATAGAAGTAAAAAAACAGGGGAAAATATTTTGTGGGGAAAAAATGAAAAAAAATCTCCCGATTCATCCCTTGCCCTGAATATCCTTTTTTTTAGGGGTAGAACCTTCTCCTTGACTGCAAGGAGGGTCCATTCAGTTCCTTGAAGATATAAGATCTGTATTTTACACTAAGTAGTATTTAACCTCCAGTTCAAATTTTTGTTTAAATTGTTGGGGTCCTGACTATAAATCATCTTTTACCTTGTGTGAAAGCCTGGCAGTTACAATAATCTAATATGGCTAAGCTAATAAGCTCTCAGTGAGTGTGTTTGCAGGTGTTTCTCCTTCAGGGATGTTTTGGTCTTGAATTGGTGTCTCCTTTGATTTCTCAGGGTGCATCTAGATGTACAGGCATGTGTGGTTTGTGGCACCACACGCCTCTGTGGCAGCACAAACCGCATGCATTGCATGTTAAGCCATTTGAGGCATTGCTATTTGCAGCATGAGGACACAATTTGCCACCAGGATTTCCCAGTAGCAAAGAAAACAATCCCAGAAAAAAAAGTGGCACAAAACTAGCACATGTTGGGACAAATGCGGAGATGAGGGAGCTAGCAGCCCTGGGCAGCCTGCTCTCCCATCTCCACGTGCCACCCCACAGCTGGCTGGAGTGCAGGGTGCTTCCTGCCAGCTAGCCCTGCACAGAGGCAGCGTTTGCCTCTGCCAGCCTCCATGCCCCACAACACGTGGAGTCCAGCTGGGAGCTGGGCACAACCCGCAACAAAGAGCATGTGCAGGGCCGGGCATTGCGGCACAAAGTAGTGGCACAAATTTGTGCTGCTACTATATGTGCCACTGCAAGCACATGCCCCTACTCATCTGGACACAGCCCCAGAGTCTAGATTTGCTGATTTTTTTTTTCAGAACATCTAGCAAAACTCATTACCTCTGCCATTCTTTTCCTTCAATGTTGATTTTGAATTGGGTGCAGGGAGACAGACATAGGGGAGGGGTATTTTGAGAATGCAATTCTGATTTGGGAAGATTGTTAGAAGATCTTTCTTTTTGAGGCTGGATTTAGTTTTGGTAATGGGGTTAGAGAATTCAATCGAGTAGAAAAATAAACCTCAAAATGCAAGAATAAAATTGGCTTGTGAAATGGTGTCACTAGCTTTTATGGACACATTTTTTTGGTATAAAAACCTAATAACAAAGGGTCTTGTTACATCTTAGGCTGTGAGCTGCACACATGTTGACCCGTATGAGTGTTAGCTTGAGTTTGGAGCAGTCACAGTTCAGGCTAGCAGGGGCTTGGAGGACTGAAAGATAAGAATGCCCCCTCCCCCCCTTGCCCTCCCATTTTGGGCTTCTTCCTGCCTCTTGCTTCCCAGGGCTCCCCTGGTTCCACCCCTGTCTCCCTGCCCTCACCTGTTTGTAACTGCCTGACTGTCTGTCCCAGGGAAGCAGATGGGGAACATGTAATAGGGAGACAGGGGTTCTTGTTACTTAAAGGGAGAAAGTGGCACCTGGATGGGTCCAGGTGGGAAAAAAACAGTGCTGGCTGCAAGGGAGTAGGCAGCCAGGGACCCATAGACTGTGAGCGCCTCTTGTGGGGCTGGCTGCCCAGAAATAGGATGGTAGGGCAGAGCCCTGGATAGGCAGCAAGGGCACTGCTATCATAGCCAGAGCAGCAGCAATTAGCTGCCCTGGAGGCTGCGGGGGCACACCTGCAGCCAGACAGGAGAGCACCTGACTAGAAGCGGGGGACCCTGGGGATATAAGTCAAGGGTCCCTAAAGCAGAAGGTAATGCAGCCCTGAAACTCAGCAGGGAGAGGAGCTCCTGCCAGCTCAGGCTGGTGGGGAGTGAGAGCAGCAAGCTATGATAGGTACTCCCAAGACTGAGAGAGCAAGAAGGTGGCTTGATAGTAGTCTGATCTAGAAGGGACAGTGGTTGAGTTTGAAGCAGCTTCTTGTATTTTTGTCCTAGGTTTTAAACCAGAGGATTGGGTGTGGCTGTGAAGAGGAGGCCACAGAGGTACTTGGTTTTGAGCCCCGCCTGGGTGCAAGATGGAAGCAGGCTAAAACCTACAAGGCTAGAACCTGAGCTTGTGGGTAGAGGGCCAGAGGTGGCTTGAGGCTGAGAGGCCAGAGCTTGAGCCCAGACGGCCAACAGAGGTGGCCTGAGGATGAGAGGGCCAGAGAATGTAGGGTAGGAAGGAGGCTACAAATAGCTCTTAAGGTGACTGGTGCCCTGAGGCACTGATGGGGCCAAGTGGGCCCCACTTAAGGATTGAAGAACAGTAATGGTGGTCAGCTGGGTACAGGAGGAACCTACTGGCAAAAGCAGGATAGGATTCACTCAGGGACACTAGAACGGCCTCACTTCTACAACAGAAAATAATCCCATCAAGGTGTGGGAGGTGAGAGAAAAAGGGAGGCTAACACGGGGAACCAGACTGGGGCAGGAGCTGTGTAGCCACTAAGGGGCACCACAGCTGCCTCAAGGGCCTGGTCCTCCTACAGAAGAGTTAACCTGCCTGCCCAGCTAAGCTGTGGCTCTCCTTGGGGCTGAGCCTGTCCAGAAAGCAGGAGCAGTGACAGCTGGGCAGTCAGGTCAACCCTTCCCTCCCTGTTCCCGCACAGCCACAAGTTAGAGGGGGGCAGTGAATAGGGATCTGGGGGAGTGGAGAGGGTGCGGGGCATAGTGGTCCCAATTCAGGCCAGCAGGGGAGTGGTAGGTGGGGTGTTTACACTAAAGTGTAGCCTAGAGTGGCTGTGCCTTAATGTAACACAAACTGGGCACATCTACAGGTGCACCAGACTGTGCAGTTATTACTACACCATCCTGATGCCCCCCAGGTTTTTTCCCATGCTGCTACGGAGTAGTGTCAGTGGCACAGTTTGTGCCCATGGTTATGTGTCTCATGTAGATGCGCCCAGTGGGTAACAAGGAACAATGGTCTCAAGTTGCAGCAAGGGAAGTTTATGTTAGATCTTAGGAAATCTTTCTCACTAGGAGGGTAGTAAAGTGCTGGAGCAGGCTACCCCAAGAGAGGTTGTGGAATCGCCATCCTTGGAGATTTTTAAGACCTAGCTAGATAAAGTCTTGGCTGGAATGATATAGTTGGGGATGGTCCTGCTTTGAACAGGAGGTTAGATTAGATGACTTTTTGAGGTCCCTTCCAATCCTAGTTATCTATGATTCTGTGATCAAAGATTTCCCAGCTTCATGGGCTAGATGGGATTGGTTGATATGGTAATCCAGCGCATCAGAGCAGACTCGATTAATCTAGTCCACAGAGCACATGAGCTGATGTGCCTGAGATTGCATTGTATGCATTTGTATAAATGGCGAAATGTGCATCAGTGTACAGAAAATGGTGGTGGTGCACTTTTGAACTAAAACACCTTTGATGTGGCTTATTTCAAAAGCGCACTGTCTCCATTTTTTCAATGCTGATGCACATTTTGCTTTTTATACAAATGCATGCACCACTGTGATGGGTGCTTTTAAAATCGCCTTGTGCTGCAGCTCATGCATGTATACAAATGTCTGTGGATAGTAGGTTGCTGACCCTTAATTGAGCCATTTTCTGCTAATACTGCAGACCTCTTTCAGATTTCTGGTGTAGTGCAATGGCAGGAACTATTTAGTACTCTAAATTCAACTGTATATCATATGCCTATATTATCATGAACATCTGTTTTAAATCGGAAAGCTTTTCATTCTGGTTCATCAGACAATTGTTTTTCATTTTGCTTCTCATTTTATTTGTCTAGACATAACCACAAGACTGTTATTTCTATTTTGTCTACTGTGCAAATATGTTGATTTAAAAATGGAACACTTGTTGAGAAATGTATGTAAAAATGTCTACAGTTCCACATCAGGTTATTGGTGAAAGATAGAAATTGTCTACAGCTTTTGTAAATAAGTCAGTATTATTAGTGAAGGAAAGAATTTACATGAGGTGATTTTATGCTTTCCTTGTTATCACTCAAGGGAAATGTTTTCATAAATACAGAGGAAAAAAGGATTGACTGAGGGTCCAATCCTGTTAAGTGTTGCAGCCAAAGCTGCACCATTGGAGGCATTTAACCCTTGATAAGAAGCATTCATGCAGGATTGGGTTTTAATTGTCCAAAGATCTTATTATTTTTAGGAAAATCTGCCTGTGACAGTTGACAGCAGGGCTGCTTCAATTTCCCGATAAAATAACTTATTAAAGGACAAAACTGTCAATAGTAGGTCACATCTTTTACCTTGGGTTAATAGTCTTAGGGTCTTAAAACTTGTACTTTGCAAGATCTAAGTATATCCAAGAAGCAAATATTTTCCTGTCTTAAAAGATAAGAAGTTTTCCATCTGCATATTCATAGACTTGGGCACATGCATATAATGGAAAATGAACATATTTTTTTAAAAAACAGTTTGAAAATTGAAAGCATAGAGTTTTCTTCTTTTTATTTGCATGTAAAAGCATAATAGGCAATTTGGGGAGCTACCAGGCAATAACCAAATCCTGTATTATTAGAAATAACATATTTTCTTCTGGTTTTTTGGAAGCTGTAAAGTGAAAATAGAACAATATGTAAATTATCAAATAAAACACAGTGGTGTTCTCCATTCAGATGATCTTTTCATTCAAATGACTGCTGTATACTAATATCCTAAAGTGCCACGTATTTTTAATATGTTTGGATGATTAAATATACTTATGAAGTTTAAGAAGCCTAATGCTGTTGCATATGCTCATTATTTTTAGATTAACGTACATTTCTGAGAATTACTATGATCTCCTTAAGGCCTGTTTCAGAAATTTTAGAGGTTCTATGAATTTATTTTGCTTTACACCTATCAAGATTCTTCATGATACATGAAACAAGAGGGAACTCTTTGTCTGTATGCTGGATCCCCTCTTATTGCATATGACTCCATACTAGACTGCTACTGAACATTAAAGACATGTCTGGTCCCCTGTCCATATGTGAAATGTGGTTCAGAGTTCATACAACCTTTAAAATGAGCATATCACAAGAATATGAAATACAGAAGCAAAGAACTGCCTAGCGGAAAGCATTATATCTGGAATATGAAGGTCATACCTATATTGGCTTTAGGATATGACTTATATTGTAAAATGTTTACCCAGAAATTAAAGAAAAACAAGTATAGAGCTAGAAAAAAATCTTTTTTTCTCTAATGCTTGCGCATTCACAGAAGTTGTACACATTTACTTGACTTTTTTTTGTAGGCAGGAACAAAATAACACATTACCAGAAAGTTACAAACATTAAATTTGGAAAATTTTGCCTAATTTTCAGAATTCAATGTTTGCAATTCTTCACATGGATATCTCCCATTGTTTCATCTTTTGATGTTATATACCTGAACCCCCCCCCAGCTATTATCAATATTAGACAAATGTTTCTCCTCATTGTATGATACTTCTGGTCTTTTGGAAATAGATTTGAGTAGACTTTTGATTGCCTACATTTAGGAAGATGCAGTATTTTAGAATTTAGCAAGTTTAAATTTCAGAGTAAATCCTACAAGCAAAATATAACTGTCGTAGTATTGGCCACTGTCTTAATGTCAGATGTCAAGTGGAAAAATAACAGAGAAACTACTTAAGCAAAAATAATGTTGGTCCCATCAAGACACAAAGCACTGCACAGCAAATAGAAAAAAAAAAAAGAAGTTTTCCAACAGCTGTTTGAGAAATTACAACACAGAAATTGCAAGAGCTGTAGTGACAGAACAATTAAATCCTGTTGCTAAAGCTTAGGACACAAGGATGCAAGCCTTGGTTTGGACTCATACCAAAGTTGATTGGTTGGTCTTTGATTGTTCCAGATGGTGGTCATTCAACCAGAAGAGTTAAAGGTGACTGGATGAGATGCTAACCACATCACTCCCTTGTTTGCTGCTGACTACAGAAAATGGGTACCTAAAGCATGCTTACCCACAAAGCTTGCTAGTTTGATGGACCTCTGACCTTTTCTTGATGGATTTTTGTTCAAAGAACTGCAAAAGCAGGGTAAAGAAGTGAAGTATTGTTGCTGAAGTGTATGATAAAAGTCTGCATAGTTCAAACATCATATGCAGGTAAACAAAAATTAGTTTGTTATGGTCAGCTATAAGAGTGGCCTTATCCAAACGAGGCTTAGGAGTAGATGTAACACTGTTGCGTTCTTTCAATTTTTTTTTAATATTGCTTTTGTGTTTAATTTATCATCAGCAACAAAGTATTAGGATACTACTGCCACTCTTGATAGACTGTGTGGTGCTTTCTGTTTCCTGTTGAGATTACTACTGCTAATGGCTGTCAGCATCTCTGTCACTCTTCCCATTGCGGTCCCATTTTGTAAGTGAAACATATACAGTACTATAGGCCACCCTGGGGTGTACCTGCAAGGTTAGCACATTGTCAGATGTGTGTCTTGCCAGGCACCTCTGCTCCTGGCCACTGTTGTTTCAGCTGCCCAGGGCCCCACTCCAGGTGCATGGTATGGGAACCCGAGCTGCTCTTCAGCATAATGGTGAAGCTGCTCAGACTTTAGGCACCCTGCTCCCAGATGCTCCCCACTGTGTTACAACTTAAATCCCCTGCTGGCACTGGAACCCCTGCCCAGGCTGCCCCTGGGGCTTGTTCAGAGCCCAGAGGAAATGTAAACTAAAAGAAGACCTTATCTCATAACTTGGTCAGTTGTCAGGGGGTGGCCATCCCTCTGGCTCCCCTTTCTTCCTCAGGGGTTTGCCTAAGGATTCCTCAAGGTCCCTTTCCCAGGGAAAGCCACAGCAACTCTGGCTTTCTCCCTCTGGCCACCCTGCTACTCTTCTTCCCCTGCCTCTTATTCTCTCCAGTGTTTCTGGTCACCTGATCTAATGGCCAGCTGACCCATTCCCATACCCATTAGGTAAGCTGTGTCCTGGGGCAGGGGGGGAGCTGGCTCCAAGGTAGGGCTGGCACCATGGTCACCAAAGAAGGGCCATGGGTGAGGGGAGGGAGGGATAAGGGACAAGAAACTCTTGGGGGGGGGGAGGCATCTGGGGATGCGTGAGTTGTCCCCACTGAAGCCCTCCTAAGTCATGGGGGTTTGGGCCCTGTTACAGGTATATGACTAGCTTCAGTGATAAAGATACCATCAAAGTAATCACTTGAATTTTGGAGACCTTTGAATAGTCTAACAAACTGGAAATGCTTGTCCTTGCCTCTTGGAACTCCCATATCTGTAGTTAGTTGAGAAATAGGTATACAAATAAAGGCCCTTGCTGGTGATGTAATATACACAAGGATAAAGAGATGTTATCTCTTGTAGTGAAACATATATCTAATTTGACTTACTTGAAGAAGAAGTAACACTAACTATTGTATAGGTAAGGCAAGAAATCATTTCAGAGTAGCTGAACACCGCAGTGTATGGTCATAATTTCACGATAATGTTCATGAAAACTAATGTGCAAATACAATGACACTAGAAAACTAGCATGAGTTTTAAATTACAATGCTCAGTGGATCCTGATACAACAAAATCATCACAAAATTACTTAAACTTTCTTCCATATTTAAGAAGGTAAAGCAAGGGCTAGTTCATCACCAACTTTGAAAATAGCCTCTTTAGCATGTAAGGTGAGTTTCTAAACCTTTCGATTTCAAAATCAGGGACTGGATTTCATGAGAGAGAGAGGAGTAATATTATGAGACTTCTACCCACCTACATCTAATTGACAAAGACCCTCTCAATATGATCCCCTATTTTGTATTTTTTGCCTAATGGCATGTGAGATGAAGGAACCAGTTTTGTGATGCACCTCATTTGCTAAATATGATGATTATTATTATGGCTTCTACTTTCCAATATACCTTTTTAAAGAATAATCTATAACATGTAGTGGCACCACATAAAGTTAAATTCCATGTTGCAGTGCACAGATTTGTTTGTATGCCTCTCCAAAAGAAGGGCTTTATGCTGTTACATATCTGTTAGCCATACTGTTATGGCAAAAGCTGTTGGAAAATGAAGCATGAATGGGAAATCTTTTGTTGGGGTGCGGAGGGGAGAACCTTCATTAAAAAGGAGCAACAGCAAAAACAACTTGAAGAAAAATAATTGCTTAGCATTGTGACGTTAATTTAGCTATAGGTAAAATGATTGTTGTTGGGCTGAAGATGTAAAGTTGTAACATATGTTATATTTTTACTGAGTACCAAAAATGATTTTTTTTTTACATGCCTGACTCTCTAATCAGAGGCTGTCAGTTGTTATTTGAATGTAGATTCATTTGCAAATGCAGAGCATATTTGGTATGTCAAAGTTGATAATACAGGATTAAAGGACACTTACTGCCCTACTCAAACTTTCTTATTCGAGTGAAATACTGACTCAGACAATTTTTGCTTCTCCATTGTTAGGTTAGTCCATGCATGACTGGGCAATTTTCAATTACAGAATTCTCAAAGCTTTGAATTTTTGAATCCTTGCACAGAACTTGTTATTAACATTGGGCTCATGCTGAGATAAAACCACATTTTTAATCTTACAGTACTTAAGGTACATAAAGCACCACTGCTTTTAGAGATTTACTGGTCTCCTACTGTTCAAGTTCACTTTGTCAGCAATAGAGAAAATTCTGCTTTGAGTTCACAGAGAGGGGAAAAAATGGAAGAAGTGATTGTTATTCAAAGGTCTTCTGTTGGTGGAAAAAATGTTTGAAAACTTTGCTACTTTTGTAACAAAATGTATCTCAAATCACATCACCTGGGAAATACATAAATGCAAATTCATGAAGCTTGTAATGTTTCATGTTTTTAAAAATAACGCTCCCTCTCTAGGTGCCTAACTATAATCTTAGAAGCATAATTGTAAGCATCTGCAATTTATAGGCAGGAAGTGTAAGGGGAAAAGGAATGGTCAAAGTAAAGAAAGGTGATACCGTTTCACAGCAAGAAAGGAAATGAAAGCTGAATTAAGGAAGAGGACGGAGGTGATGCAGATAACACTGAACTGCCTTGGGAATCTGAGCAATCTTTTGTTTTGTATTACCTAAATTGTTCTTTGGCAGTCAGAACTTTCTATGCCAGTTGAAAGTCTTCTGGTCAACAAATCCCTCCTACAGCATACTCTGCTTAATCTTTTTGGGGGTATTTTCACTGCAGAACACATGATCTTAACCTTCATAGCAAATTAAAACATTAAGTCATCTGCTAGAACCAGCTAATTTAACATTTTGATAGGGGCGGAGAGGACATTTCATTGGACTGAATGCACTGCTTCCATTGAACACTTTGGCATGTGTGAGGAAAGAGGTTAATATACCGATGGGTAATTGGATGTTTCTGCGCCAGTACCTCACTATTTATTAATAGCTTTTTATGAAATTACATGATTTTGGAACCTCTGCCTTTCCTTTTGACAGCTGGCTTTAGCTTTTCTGAGAGGAGTCTCAGCAGGGGTAAATTGGCATAGCTCCACTGAAGCCATTTTAGCTACTCTGATTTGCACCAGTGGAGAATGGGATGCTCTGACTTCTGCAGCTTCTCTTGAATGCAATGTGCTGTAATGCAATTACATTTACGCTGGTGGCAACATATTTATGGTTCACATGGTGCTATGGAGGAATAATCTATGACCAAAACATTCCCCCAAGACTTCCAGTTTTGTAAATAATTTTATAATTATATAATATAAATGGACTTTATCTGAGCTCTCTCTCTGGCACTTATTTCTCTCTTGTTGTATATTTTAGCAGAAAGGTGAGAATCCTGAAACCTTGAGACCAGCCCTTTGTGACAGTGCTTGCCTGCCTTGAAGTATCTGTTGAAGAATACAAAGTTCCAGGTCTAAAAATATGCAAACTAGTTGCAAGGCAGGAAGGATTTCCAGGCTTCAAAACTACAGGTGACTCAGCCTTTAAACATGCCGGCCAGATTTTTTTTCTTCTGTGATGGTACATTTGCATGCTATTTTATGACACTGAATGCAAATTCCCTTCCATTTCACAGCAATTTATGACCTGTTGATGTTTTCAGGTCTTCTTTCCAGTCGAGAGCTATTATTACTGCCATTAAATGGGTAACATTTTACTGGGGGGGTCTTATGATCTGATGCAGCATTCTCAAGCAAGCCTTTCAAAATGCCCCAGAGGATTTAAACACCAACCTGTCATTGAAATTAATGGAAAATATATATCCAAATCCACCAGATGGCTTTGAAGTTCTAAATTCTGCATCTTATTTTAGTCTTGAAGGGAATAATGTCATCCATTTCGTTTTGTTTGTTTTGCTAAAGTGCTTTTTCATCAATTTTTTTTTTCCAGATAATGAGCTTACCTTCCCTTAGGAGCACATCCTTTTGTTTTTACTTTGGACTTTGAGTGGGTGGGCCAGCCATGTCCTTCCTCATCACCAAATATATTTCAGGCATACCTTGAGTATGTCACCAAGTGACATGTTTGCCAATTACCCATGAGGAATCCACTGCTATTTTCAGCTGCGTCAAAAGGCACAATTATGGAATCATTTATCTGGCAGCATATTTCTAAAAAACATAGCTAGCAGGCTAGAAATGTCATTAGCACCTCTCTATGGTAAAAGTTAGATAAACAAAAACACGGGAACTGGAAAGGGATTCAGAGAAAGAAAACAAGCTGTTAGAAATGTTCTGGCTGAAAACTACAAAAAAATGTCAGACAACAAAACCTGATTGCTGGAATCACACAGTGGTCAAAAATTTAAACTTTTTTTTTTCATTGCAAAGAGATTAAATTTGTGGTATTGCATTGGATTTACTTTGAATGCAATTTTTAAAAGTGTTTAACCAGAATTAGGAGGCAAGGGGGTGCACAGGTCCTAGCAACTGTGGGCTCCAGATGTGCAGAATATGGAGTTAAGTGGTGGGGCCAGGACAGCTCAAGGGGAAGGTCTCTCTCAGCTTAGGAATTAAAATGCTCACTTCTTCCCTCCCCCAAAGATGCTGTCAAATGCTATATCGAGGGAACAAATAAAACCCCTAATTCAGTATCAGGGGGAGCGCCCCCTTGTCTTAACCCCCTGCTTCCTTTCCCCTAAACACTTCCCTGCCAGGACCTGAAAGTCTCCCTTCCCCAAAACATGCCCCTGCCAGGACCTGCAAGCTGTCTAACATCACTGCCTGGTTTATGGCCCCATTGCACACAGTCTGAGCCTGTAACTATTGCATCAGCAGTGTAAGTGTGTCCATCTCATGCCCCCAGCACCCCCCTTAATCATCACCTGGGTGCATGCCCCCTTCACCCACCCCTAGTTACCCTACTGATTGACTCTAATCTTAACGCCATTTGGGTACTTAATGGCATGATGTAAGTTAAGTATATGCACTTTAAAATTCAATTAAGTGTTGTTCAGTCCAAGCAACCTTTTGAGGGTTCAGTGTGCTAGGGACCAAACACTCAGCAAGAATTTAATTTTAAAATGGCAAGACAGGAAAAAGGTAAGGAAAAGAAATAATCATACCTACTTACAGATGCAGAACTGAAACACAGAAGGATTAATAATTTGACCAACATCAATAGGAAATCTGTGTGATAACAGGAAACTACATCCAGATCCTCTGAACCACCTTTTCTGAACCACAGAAAAATACTCCTTCACTAACAGTGTTGCAATAGCATGAGAGTATTAACTACTTACAAAGAAATTTGCAAAGACTTTAATTGCAACCACTGTACTGTATATTATGTGTGTATGTACGTACACACACACACACACATAAGTTGATGTGTTGAATAATTCCTTTAATTACACCAAACTGGTCTCCAAATTTTTGTAGGTATAAGTTTAACAGTTCTAAGAAATATAAATTTACAAGTATAGAAATATATTTTATGTAAAGTGCATTATGTTTAATCTAATGCAATTATTTGGTATATGTTAGATTTCTAAAGGGGATATCTATAGCGGGAGATGACAACGTTTAGCATCTTCGATAGTCACAGCTTACGTAACAGCGTTAGGTATGATCTCTGCCAGGTATTTAGTCATTAGTGTACCTACACTGATACAGCTCTACCATGGTAAAATCTTATTATAGATAGATGTTCTCCAGTGATGTGAATGATAAATTGCATCACTGACTCTCATTCTTATTTGAAACTATACTACAATCTTCACTGCTGCAGTACACTGACATAGGTTTGCTTCAGTGCACCTACATTTAGTATTGCTGCTTGCCTAAAGACCTAAGCTAGACAAAGACCTAATATAGACATAGTGTTAGCTCTAACCAAGTATTTCCTTGCTCCCAATAATACCTTACACTTTTGATAAGTCCAAAAGCTTTCAGCTAGGGTTTCAAATAATGGCTAGACCGGATATGAAGCGTTAACAGAGGCAGTTGATGGTAATCTCAGTTCATCTAGTTTTCATGCACCATTGGCACTAGCATTCAATACCCCCCTGAAGATCTGCTAATAGCTAGTATAAAATAGGATCTTATTGAATAAAGATGTTTAGTAGACCATTCAGGGAACAAGCTTCTTTTCTACTGTGATTACTCTGAGATGAAGCCTGTAGCAAAACAAATATTTCCCTTCTGTCTGATGAGAAAGCTGCAGTAAGAAAAATTAAATATCCCTAAAGTGTTATATCCCAATTTTCTTTCTGTCTTTATGTCTGTCTGTCTCTCTTTACAGAGGGGTGGGGGTGGGTTTCAATCAGATAATAATGGGCCTGTTAAAGACAGCCAGAATTTCATATCAGTTCTCTTTCCTGAGCTCCATCTGAAATAATAGTTGTGATAAGAATAGAACTACTCTTTTTGTTGCTTCTGTGAGAAAAGTAACATTACTTCTGTTATTTGTCTGACACTTTAGCAATGCCAGCTTACTTTTATTGGTGCTGGAGCAAGAAGCAATAATACCAGTAAAAGGTAGCACTATACTGAGAAGCAGTACAGAAAGCAGGAGGCTCAGCTTCCCAACACTATAATTCCAGAGCTCGAATCTCGGCTTATGTCTCACCTCCTGAATATTTCTGCATATGACACACAAGATCCTCTTCCATAGACAGTTCTTTGTTAAATTTAAACCTCATTTCCCTGGACTTCCATCCTGCCTATTATTTAACAAAATCATATTCAAGGACATGCACAAGGACTCTTCATTCTCATCCATTCCCTCATCAGGGGGAAAAAAAAAAACTACAGGGAGCCTCACCTAATGTATTCAGTTGCTATGGTTGTGGAGCTGTGACAGGTATTGAGATCCTACCAAGGGCTGGAATGAAGAGGGTTAATTTATTCACTCACTCATGACAGATGTATGCCTGAAGTGGAGGCTGGGAGGAGGTTGTCAAGGTAGCAGTACCCAGCCAGGTGCACTGAATTAAGTAATGATCTCAAGACAGTGTAAGAGCTGTGCACCTGAGGGAGGCAAGCTGGCTGGCTTTAGAAGTTTGACTGTCCTTGTGGAGGGTAATAGCAGTAGAAAAAGTCCTTTACGCTAGATTTAAATTTTGGTTACATAAATCCTGTTTAATCCCTGAGTACAGGAGTCATTATGACACAAAGGTTCTGAATCAAGGTAAGAAGTAATGTTTTTTCCTTAACTCATTTAAATCCTGACTCTAGGGAAGAGAAATAGAGGTCATTTCCCCTGTTGATTGATTTTTTTTTTTTTTTTTTTACAGTGCTGACCGACATGATGGTTTGTCTCATGATTGGCTGTTGAAAGCACTCTACAGCATTGCACTTCTGTTAGTGCAGGGCTGCTGAGCGCTTCCAAAATACCCGGTCACATGACAATCTGAACTGGCTGTGCATGAGGGTTCAATCTGAGCACCAAAGTGGAGTGCCTTCATTAATGACTGTCAGCATATGCTCAGAGCAAGGCTGGGCTGACGCAGGCCAGCCTTGCTCCAGGCACTGTCTTCAGAATGGGAGAGGGAGAAGGAGAAGGAAAGGGAGTAAAATTGGTCTGGGGCTTGCCCAGCCATAGCTGGAGGGTGAGGCAGGTAGATTGGAGCCCCACTGGGGTGGGAGACTCCAATTCACCTGCCTCCCCACTCCAGCAGGCTGAGGAAACCCCAAAACTGACCTCCCTCCCCCTCAAGAGAGCACAGGAACTTGGAGAGCAGGATGGGGCTAGAGGACAAATGCTTCAGACCTGCAGCCTCTCCATGGATCAGCTTCAAAGTGGAGCTTGATCACCCAGCCTCCCAATCTAACAGTGTATGTCTGTTGGGTTGGGAGGGTCAGTCTAACTCATGGCTTTTTCTGTGAAGCACCAGTGAGTTTTACTGGGGAGCTGCATGTGTGTCAGCACCGTTAGGTTACTGGATATTTGTCCTACCTATAATTGTGACTCAATGCAATGTCCTCTTCACATCTCATGTCTCTAGCATTGACAACCAGCCAGCATCTGGAGACAGAATTTAGCTTTGTCACAAGAGAGTACTGAGATGCTGAGCTTTCTTTTGCTAGTGAGACCAAACTAGTGCTGTCCTCTAAACCTGGGGTGACCATATGTCCTGGTTTGGCTGGAACAGTCCCAGATTTCATAGGCTGTCCTGGCATCCCAGCCAATTGGTGAGAATTGAATCAAAAGTCCTGGATTGGGGCCACCCCATTCACACTTGCCAAGCCTGGCTCCCCCTGAGCAGGCTCGGGAGGGGTGGGGGTGGACTGGGATGAGCATTGTTCCTTCTGCCAGGTTTGGGGGTTGGCTCAGGCACTTGCATGGGGTTAGCTGGGATGGCACAGTGGGCCAGGACTGCATGGAGGCCCATGGACAGGTTCCATTCCCTGCATGCAGAGGCTGGACCCAGCTGGGAGCAGCCCTTGCATAGGGTGCCCTAGGCTCAATCAGCCCACAGCCACATGGCACTTCCCCTCCCACTGGCAGCCTTGTCATGCTACTGCAGCCACTGCCAAGGCCCCGGCTACATGTGGTGGTGCCAGGCAGCTACCGGGGGTGGTGGGGGATGTGTTGTGTAGTTACATAGTACAGACTGGTGGAGCCTGGGGGGCGCTGCACAGGGGCCACTCCCAGTTGGGTCCAGCCTGTGTGCGCAGGGGATAGAGCCTGGATGTGGGCCTCTGTGCTCTCCCTCCCCACTGCACCCTGTCCCACCATCAGGGCTTCAGGGAGCTGCAGGGTCAGGTCTGTGCATGTGTGTGTGTGTGTGCATGCACACACACATGTGCCCCTCTCATCCCAGATTTCCTTATCCCATCCAGGATGTCCTTAAAATTATGATGATCACTCTGTGTAAACCAGGAAAGCCACTAATCTGTCATTTCCAGAAAACTGGTCTGGTCATGTATTGGCTTTGTCTCATGGCTGTCTGTGTCTGTGAAACATTTAAAATGCATTTCTGAAGAACAGAAATGGAGGGTAATATGTCTTATGACAAAGAAAGCATTTTATACTTAGAGTTGGGGAAAGCTTACTTATAGACAGGCAACCCTCTGAATCCTAAATCTAGAGTTATTTTAGTTTGTAGCACTGGTGCCCCCTCCCCCCACAAGCACCAGCTGGCGAGTCACAGTTGGCCACAGGGGAACCTCCTCTCCCGGTCAGTGGGATTGGCCAAAGGCCCCCCTCCCCACAGGTTGCAGGGGGCGGGGCACCTGTCTAAGGTGGCACCAGATGCCCATGCATACTGTCATGGAGCAGGCAAAAAATGGTGATGAATTTTGTTGGACATCCATACTTCAGAAGGATGCTACATAGTACTTCTTGCTTGACAAAGCTGAAGGCTTTTATGAGGTCAAAGAATGCCCTGTAGAGAGGTTTATGTTGGTCTTGGTATTTTTTCTGCAGCTGGTGAGCTGTGCAGATCATGCCAGTTGTACCTCTTGATGCCTTCAACCCATACTGAGATTCTGGGAAGAGTTCTTCAGGAAGTGGAAAGAGCTGGTTGAGGAGTGTTCTTGCAATGATCTTTCCTGTGGTGGACAGCAAGGGAACCCCTCTGTAATTTCCAGTCAGACTGGGTATCAGGTAATCAAGGGAATAGAGACTACTTGATGAGAGAATACTACAAGAATTTGGTTAGTTTAGTTTAGCAAAATGAAGACTGAGGGGCAATATGATTGCTCTTTATAAATACATCATGGAGAGAGAAGAGCTGTTTACATGAGGGGAAATGTTGGCATAAGAGTAAATATCAACTGGCTATGAATAAATTTAAGCTGGAAATTGGAGGAAGGCTGTTGACTGACAAACAAGTAATGATTTTCCAACAGGAGAAGTAAAGGCAAACAATCTAACAAGCTTTTAGACAGAACTTGATAATCTTATGACTATGATTAGATGACCCACTCCTATGGGCTGTGGGGGGACTGGACTCACAGCCACAGAAGATTCTTTCCAGACTTATGTTCCTCTATGAAAAAGTTCCCAAACAAATTGTATTATGGCTGTGTTGCCAGTGTGTAAATCCTGCTAAACCCCACTTCAGTATGGAATGAAATTACCATTATTCACAGGTCATAAAGCATTTTAAAATCCTTGCAGATGAAAGGTGCTATAAAAAGGTAAAGTATTGTTGAAATCATGTGAAAACTCGAGATACTATGAAAGGCAACCACATCTCATCATAATTTCCCTGTCATGACTTAGCACAAATAAGATCAATATATGGCAGCCATAATTTGTCACCTCTAACTTTAAATTACTGTACATTACTACTGTCCTACACACAGGGCTCCATTTCAAATTGTTTCAGGACTTAGAGCTAGTGCAGAATACCATAGCTTGTAAGTAGGTTATTCCAACATGAGCGTGATGCCAGTCCTTTGCAATCAGAAACAGTTACCTAGTGGCTTCTGGGTTGAGTATAATGTGTAAGTTTTGATTTATACAGCTTTTTATGAACTTAGATGGCCTCTCAGGATAATTCATTTCCTTGTGACATATTTCTTCAGTTAAAGGTGTGGATGAACATGAGTTGCACTGGCATTAAATTATACTAGTATATGATGTTCCAATATAACAGTTACAGTTTCCTGTTTTTAATCCTGCTTCTGTTTCATTTAGGTATTAAGTTATATCAATTTTGCTGAATTATATCAGTATAGGAGCAGACAGATGTGTGCACTGTCAACTGGCAAGCACCTCACATGATTTTAAAGTTTTGTCTGTCCATAACCTAATATCAGTAGTCCAATATATGCTGGAGTTCCTCTGGTGTAGAACATGGGGGCTACTCTTGGCAGACTATTCTTTATAACAATAGTTTTCAACCTGTGGTGCATAGGCCCCTGGGGGTCCACAGACTGTCTAAGGGATCTGTGAAAATGGCTATGATCAATCAAAAGTATGTGAATACACACACTTAAAATTCAAAGGGGTCCATACCTTCACTTGAAGTTTTTTAGGGATCCACAAATGAAAAAAAGGTTGAAAACCACTGCTTTATAAGAACGTCTCAACTTTGTAATCCCTTTCCCTGCAAGAGAAATGCTTTCAAAAGTTGTGTATCCTGCACAAGAACCTTTTAAGAGAGGTAGGTGATTTTATTCTCATTTTATATGGAATTTTATTCCCATTTTATGGATAGAAGACTGGAAAAAGAAAGACTATAAATGACATGCTGAAAGCCCACCATCAAGAAGAGCTAAGCAGATGGGAATAGAATTGCTGAGTCTTTGACTGCCAGCCTGCTTCTCTAGTCATTCTCTTTAATCAAACACTGCATTGAATAACAGCTATTAGACATGTTGTCAGCAGCTAAAATTAATATGAAGCTACTATTAATGCAGTGATTTTTTTTTTTAACCCAGAGAGGTCCAATTAAAGCAATGAAAGCTTCTGTTTTATAGGAATACAAGAATGTAAATATATCTAATACCTCAGTGCTTATTTTAGAATAAATGGATGCATGAGGGTTATGCATGTGTGCCATTTTAACTTTAATGGTTGGCAAAAGAAAGTAATTTTACAGAGGCCGTAAGATTTATGACATAGGAATTTTCTTCATGAAAAACTTTTAAAACAACTATCAGCTCTGTCTGAAAGGAGAGAAGTTGTTAGCTGTGTTAGTCTGAAGTTGGAAAGCTGGGAAGATATGTACCTTATGGACTAACTAAATAAGATATACAGAGAGAACACAAGCTTTCATGAATCCAAGTTCGCTTCATCAGTTGCTGTGAAAAGAGGTGCAGAAAGCAGAGTATACTCCTATTACTACTTATACTCTGCTTTCTGCACGTTCTTTCACTTTATCAGATGTTGTGAATTTGGGTTTGTGAACACTTGTGCTCTCTCTCTATATATATCTTATTTAGTTAGTTTATAAAGGCTCATTTCTCCCCTGCCCTCTACCTGAACTACAAGCTAAGATGTATTTTAGATGTCATTTGAGTCCTTCTTGAATGAGTTTAACTACATTTACCCCTTTCTGGGTGGGAGAACCTCATCCTACAGCTTTTAGACCAGACGTCTGGGCTGCGATTTATGTTAACAAAGTTGTAGACAGTAAAAGGTCCAGCAGTGTTGGACATCTTCTGGGTGCTTTTATTAAAAAAGTTGGTGACCAGTGGCTAATTACAGTGATTCAACAATACAGCTGATCAAAAATATCCCACTAGAAAATTTGATTCAACTAAATCAAACATTCTGTGGGAACACACAGACTCTGTCAAACATTTATAATGGACACCAGACTGACAGCTGGGCTGCCCATTCCCCAGGCAATTGAGTCCCTGAGCAACTTCCAGTGGAACTAGAGACCTGGAACAAGCTGAAAGACTCTATTCAGTTCTCTCAAAATGGAATTTTTCTTTTCAAGACAAAAAAATAGATTTATTTAAAGCTATTTGTCCCACTTCCAGATGAGACATTTCAATTTTGGGGAGGTAGATTCCATTTTGTGGCCAGCTCTACTTGACATCTTTTGAATACAGTATTATTTATTTACCAAAGATACATAGCCAAAACTATAAAAGACCCATCTGTCCTTGGTTTGTCTAGCTTTTATTCTTTCCATGCAAGGTTTAGGTAAGTTCTGTTTAGCACAATTTCTCTGCACCTGAGCTTGGAGAGACCACTCATGTAATTTTGAGCACAGACAATTTTCACCCAATCTGACACCTGAAAGTGCTCTACAGCCACATGCTAACATAAGTGCATGGCTGCAGAGCGCTTTAAAAGGTCCCATCCCCTAACAATCTGAACCCACATTACATGAGGGTTCAGATAAAGGTACTCCAAAAGGAGAGTGCCTTTATTAGTTTGTATTTGTACGTGCTGGGAGCAAGGCTGGGCTCTCACAGCTCAGCCCTGCTGCTGGCATTGTTCAGAATGGGAGTGGAGGGAGCTTATTCTTGGAGTTGCCCAGCCAGCTCTGGAGGGTGAGGTGGGTGAATTGGATCCCCCCAAAGTGGGAGGCAACAGTCCACCCCCTCACCTACTCCAGGCAGGATGGGGAAATGCCAGAACAGACCTCCCTCCCCTGGGTAGAGAGGGGATGGAGCTAGGGCAAGAGGCTGCAGAGATGATCTCTCCCTGGTTCTGCTGCAAATTGGAGCTCAATTTCCCCCAAACTCCCAACCCAACAGCTAACATTTCTCAAGAAGAGAAACTGAGACCTGGTCCATTATGAATGACCGGTGCTTCCCGTAACTAGGGGGGCACCATTTGGCGGCGAATGGGAACCACCCGCAGCCACTGCTGGCATTGTTTGGGACAGGGGGTAGTGGGTGGCAAGCAGGGACTGTGTGCAGCTGCCTCCCTCACCAGGGGGTGAGGGGAGCAGCAACTGTCTGCATAAGCTGGTGGTGGCTTCAGTGGTGGCGGGGGGGGGGGGCCACTCCCCCCTTTTGCCCCCCCCCCCCCCATGCATCACCTATGTGGTCTATGCTACAAAGTTTTGCCTATGTAGTTACATCAGCTTGGGGGTTGTGAAAAGATTATGCCACCTGATGTAGATGTTTCATAGATTTCATAGACATCAGGGCTGGAAGGGACCTCGGAAGATCATCGAGTCCAGCCCCCCGCCCAAAGGGCAGGAAGTCAGCTGGGGTCATAGGATCCCAGCAAGATAAGCATCCAGTTTCATCTTGAAGGTGTTCAATGAAGGCGCTTGAACCACCTCTGGTGGCAGGCTGTTCCAGACCTTGGGGGCTTGGACAGTAAAGAAGTTCTTCCTTATGTCCAGCCTGAAACGATCTTGAAGTAGTTTGTGACCATTCAACCTCGTCATCCCTTGGGGCGCTCTAGTGAACAAACGTTCCCCCAGATGCTGGTGGTCACCCCTGATAAACTTGTAGGTGGCCATCAGATCACCCCTGAGCCTGCGCTTTTTCAGGCTAAAGAGCCCCAGGGCTCTCAGCCTGTAATCGTAGGGTCTGCTTCCCTGACCTCTGATCATGCGTGTGGCTCTTCTCTGGACTCTCTCAAGCTTCTCCACATCCTTTTTGAATTGTGGAGCCCAAAACTGGACACAGTACTCCAGCTGTGGCCTCACCAAGGCCGAGTACAGGGGGAGAATGACGTCCCGGGATTTGCTTGAGAAGCATCTATGGATGCAAGCCAGCGTTTTGGTCGCTTTACTAGCCGCCGCATCGCATTACAGGCTCATGTTCATCTTGTGGTCAATGATGACCCCCAAGTCTCTTTCTTCCATAGTGCTAGCCAACATAGCACTGCCGAGCCTATAAGGATGCTGCGGGTTTTTTTTCCCAAGGTGGAGAACCTTGCATTTATCGGCGTTGAACACCAAAACCTTTAACCAAAACAGCAAAACCTTTAGATGCAGCCATGGCAACATAGGAAGGGTGTTGTTGGCTTATCTTGTATCATTTCAAAAGGTGAAGCAGCCAAGATAGCAGAACAACCCCCTCCCCCCTCCCCACCCCCTCTTTTGACATATACTGTGCTTTCATTAAGGGGCCATGGTGATATACCTATTCTGGTGTACAGGTATAGGAGTAGAGGGCTGGCAATGTAGATAAGGTTTAACACATACTATATTAATTAAAAAAACCCCAACAACATTATAGATCTTTCCTCAGGAGCAAAAAAGTGAGAGAACTTTGTTTTAGATTATTTTACCAAAGAGCCAATTAATGCTTTCTTTTATAACTTTCTAATTCTTTTCCAGAAGGTCAGCAGAATATGTCTAACAAGTCAAAACAGTCTCCTTTTAAAGGTCAGGCCATTTTTAGATTGACTTGATTGTTGATTGCACCCAATTTAGTAGCTTTAATTCATGTTAACTCCATTTGTGTTTAATTAAATAGACTCTTTCTTAAACAAAGATGGTCCATCATTACTGTCAGTGAATAAATTTTGCTGTTAGTATTGATTCGTATATTTTACTTTAATTGTGGTTACTCTTTGAGGGTAATTTATGGAGAGTATTGATTTTTAACAGGAATGCATATCAAATTGCCTCACAATTTGTAGTAGCCCAATTTACCCTAATAGTCTTTGATTCAAAGTCTGAAGAAAGATGGCTGAATCTGCCACATATCTAGGTACATCCTGACACATTTGACCTGAGTATCAAGTGAGAATTAGGTAGCTATTGCTACATTTGTGCTGATCAGTGGCTAACAGGGACACTGTTGAATCACTGAAATGTTCATAATTGATTAGATTCTAAGAGCTGATATCTTTTTGTTTTCCCATGACAGCAGATAGGAAGGTTCTTGGAGGGTATCTCACATAAGTATAGATCCTGACTAGTCAGATAGGAATGACTTTGTTAATAAATGTAGATATTCCATGTGGCTTATAAGACTCGAGTACATTTTGCAGTTCTTTTAATCAAATAATACCATGACATGGCAATAAACAAGAACAATATACACACGGAGTCTTGTTTTACTTGTTGTTGACAGTAGTAAGGAGCATGGTATTTTGCAGATAAAGAAAATGACATGTCTTTGCCCTAAAATGTTTAAGATTAAAATTGCATTCAATACAGGAAGGAATGACGGTAAACAAAAAGAAATACAAGAAGATATAAGTGAAAATTCACAAACTTAATATTGGATATTCCTAGTACAAGATAAGGTTTTCATGACTTGAGTAGCAGCTGGAGTTGAGGTCAGTGATGGAAGACTAGCCAAAAACTGAGAGATGAGTATGGATTTTAAAATGCATAATGAGGCCCAGTACTGTAGCAAGGGCAGTGCCAGCAGTTCACTAGCATGAAGTCCCTTTGCAAGGGGGAACCAAATGAAATGGAAGAAATGACATAATAAGCATATCTACATGAGACCCTGACTGCACAGTAGTCAAATAATACTGTGCAGTAGCACGTCACATCTTCGACAGTGCTAATATGCTACTACATAGTATTATTGGGCTATTATGTAGTAGTGTCACTTAAAAGATGTTCTCTAGCACTATTGTGCAGTAACTCGGATTACTGCACATTTGTTTAGTGCTTGCTTATACAAGTACTAAATAAATGTGCAGTAACCATTGCGCAGTAGTGCCTCATGTAGATATGTCCAATAGCACATAAAGGGCACTCTACACATGACCTTCACTGGATGTCAAAATCCCTGGCTACAGTTCTGATGAGGATGTGTAATCCCATATTTGTAGTGGTCACAATGGCATACGTGAATTAGAGATGGCAGGCACCATTTGGAGAAGGAAATACAGGAAGCATTGAAGTGGAGTGCAGGATGATGACGATAGATAGGATAGGTCCTAAGAGCTGGAAAGTAGGAGACAAGCTGTACAAATGTGCTGTACTCTATAGGGCCTTGAAGCTGAAAAGTATATGAAAGAGGATGAGAAGCTACTGCAAGGCAATAAACAGAAAGCAACTAAGAAAATTTATTACAGTTTTGGACTACTATTTTTTTTTTTTTTTTATAAAGTATAACTTGAGTGTGTATGTGTTATTCAGGTGAATGATAGAGCTATGTGAAATGTTTCACAAGAAAAGCGATCCAAGGATGGCATTTTTAAGGGGTGGGCAAGAGAACGCCCCTCCCCCCCAGCCCCCCCCCCCCCAAAACCCAAACAACCCTTTCTTTTACTATTCATTCCATCCAGCAAGAGCACGCATCAACTGCTGAAACTTCCTCAGCCTGATGAAGGGTTTTTGAACCCGAAAGCTTGCTTACAATTTTTTTCCAACTATTTAAGATGGTCTAATAAAAGATATCAGATTCACCCAAAGAACCTTGTCTGCCAAACCCCACCCCCTATAACTTGTGTAACAAGCATGTTATTGTTTGAGCTGAAGGAAATCATGATTTATGACAGCCACAGAGTAACTTATTTATTTTTTAGGAAAGTGATGAATATTTCAGAACAAATAGAAAGCTTTTTATTAAAAGTTTTCACTTTAAAGAAAAAGTCATAATCTGGGCATGGGGAGAGGTAGAATTTTACATTTTTTTTCAAAAGAAAAGTTAAGCCAGCTCTAAATAAGATACTATGAATAACACTTACCCTAGTAGGTATGGACCCATGTCGGGGGAGGGAGGTGGGGGCGCTGGGAATGCTGATCCAAAGTACTGGAGGGTGATTGTATTTGAAGAGGCAGGGCATATCTTGGTTCTCAACGGTACGTATAGGGAGGTGTGCGTCTGCATTTAAACTAGTGAAGTGTGTCTTCCTTTCAGGGTATTTTCAGTTACAAAAATAGAAAGGTAATGTTGATATTTGCACTGGTTCTTAAACTGTTGGTCATTTCCATGGCTTGGCTTTTTCATTCACTTATTCAACTTCTAAGAGGGGAACCAAATTGACACAGAAGGTCACTGCCAAATCTTGTTGATGAGCAAAATACTGCAAAGCTGAAACATTAATATTGTCTATGTCCATTTACAGCATACCACCTCTAGGCAGGAAAGCAAACTGACAGGTTATCTTGGGTCTGCACCTGATCATAGGAAAGTCGGTACCAAAACTACTATTGATTTAGTGGAAATAGGATTGAGCTCCATAATGGCGTGTCCTGACTTGCGTCTAGTCATGAAGGCAGCCATAACTCGCAGATACTTTGGATTGCACTTCTGTAGCTTCAAAATAATTCCCCTTATATGATGATGTCTAGTAAAAAGGTGATGGATTAGAATTTTTCACATAGTGTTATTGGTAATTTGGCATTGCCATACTGCCTAAGAACAATGTTTATGTGCTGCTCATACACTGCTTATGTTGCTGCTTCTGAATACCACTTTTCTGTATTGCTCATATAGTAATGATTATCTAGAATTACAATACAATGAATCTACACCTTTTACCTACCAGCAAAATGTAATCCTGTCTACAATTTGCAAGTGAAAAGTATGTGAATTCTTAAATCTTTCTGAATTAGGCCTCTAAGATTAGTAAATATCGAAATTGCCTATTTCCAAGTTTGGCTTTTTAATGTTCTTCCTGCTTCCTGACAGTAAGTGTAAACTGCTGCAGTTGTGAATAGAATCCTAATAATTGAGCTAATCCCAGCATTTTTAGGTAGTGGGATTCATTAGCTTTCTTTGGCTAGATGCCCTAGTATTTATAATATCAATGTGCATTTATATGACTGATTTTGAGCTGCTTTTAACTAAACAGAACATTTATTTTCTTATGTATTTTCATTTCTTATCCCTTTACTCGTTTAATACTTACAGGCTCTACAGGAACACTTGTCTGCATAGAAAGTAGTTTCTTTTCAAATAGGAGAAAGAGACATCTCCTCTAAAGACCTGAACTTTTTTATTATTTCACATGATTCACTCTCTTTGTCCCTGTACCTTCAAATAATTCATTCCTAGTCTTTGCTGTTGCTCCTCAAAGAAAGTTGCTTCTATTGTGGGAGGAGGGAAGAAAAGAAATCAACAATGGTAATCAAACTGAATTATTTAGCAAACCTGAAGATGTATTTTTCAGCTAGCAATTGCTATAGAAAAGGGCCCAATTCATTATGCACTATATACACATGTAATTGAAGACTCTTACCTTTTCTGCATGAGAATGATTCATAAGTATTGTGTGCCTTTCTCCTTAATTAAGGAAAGATCCTGACTCTCAACTCAGTTAATTACCAGAATTTCTATCAGACTGCAAATGGTCACAAGAGAATCGGATTTGTACAAAGACACACAGAAGGTTTTAATAGGTGTGTACATTTCTATATTAGAATGAACTTCTTTTATTTAGATTGTATTTGAATACTAACAATAAGAAGGTCATAATAAAATAATAGCTTGCTGCATAGATTCATCAGGATTGTGAGACAAATGAAGAAAGAAGAGGGAGAGAAATTCCAGCTATCATGTCAGTAGCCTTGTAAATTACAGCATACTGTAACGTGTTTTACTAGAATAGTTAGCCAGTATTTGGATGCCTGAAGTTTATTTCTGTTAGGAGGAGTAATTGATTTTGGAGTTGGATGTTTCTCTAATACAGTCCTGTTTATTTACACAGAAAGTACACAAAGGCCCTGAGGAAACATGATAGGAATCAAAGAAACAGGAAAAGATTTCTTTGCTCAAAATCACAAGCCCCTTTCCAGCTATCCCTCTAGCCAAAAATCCCAGTCTATTTTCTTTCCCTCGGGTATGTTTTCAATGTTTCTCTTCCTACATTCTTGATTTTTTTTTTCTTCCCCAATTGCCTTTCTGCTTCTTTCTATTCACAGAAGTATATGTCCCCATCAAGCAATGCTAAATCCTCCATGTAAGCAGCCACTAGTACTTCTCTTCCCACATAATTTGGCTTTTGTGGGCCCTGTCTTGTGCAATGACTCCTAGTTTTTGTTTTTAATTATTTTATTTCAAAAAGGATATTAGGGTCTTGTTAGATCTTACATTTCCCATATACTCTTAAAATGGGAGTGTCTACATGTTAGGCCTGGAAAAAATGAGCTCATTGAGCTCTGAACAATTTAGAGTTACAACTCTTTGGGGGAGGAATATCTCCCAATGGTGTTGGGCAAGTCTTGTTATAATGTCAGTCTGCTCCACGGGGCCAATGCAAGAAATTTGCAGTCCTCCAGCATCCCAGGATGCATCACTTCCAGCTCTCCAATCTGTCTTCTTGGATTCTAGTGCCCTGGAATGATGGAGAGATGGGAAACTGAATTAACGAGGAGCTGGTGAACTGGGCAACCACAGGGCAGTTGTAGAGAAGTTGGCAGCTCAAGGGGAGCAGCAGGGGAGTTGAGGAGCCATAGAAGAGCTACAGAAGCATGGTGAGAGAGCTGCAGGAGAGCTATGGGGGACCTGGGGAGCTTCAGGAGAGCTGGTAGCTGCATGGGCCCCATGATAGAACCAAGGGGTGCCTCCAGATGAGTGTGGCTGTGCGGTATGTGGTGCTGCAAACATGTTTGTAGTGTTGCGTACCGTACAGTCTGGTGTTGTCCACTCTGCAAGGGTGCAGTGCCTGAGTGTACACTGTCAGGTTTTTTTTTTGGTTTTTTTTTTCTGCAGGTTTTTTTGACCCCTGGATATCCAGGGGTCAAAAAATAACAAAGTGCAGAGGAAAAAAAAATGGAGCAGTGCACGCTCGCCCACTGCTGAAAAGTGGAGTCGGAACGCCCAGAGCCATGGTCCACTGCTAGCCAGGATCCATGCAGCAGAATCACCCTGCAGCCCCAGGAGGCCCCCAAGATCGCCAGGCCCAGTGCTGGCCCCAGCCTGCCCTACCCTACCTGGGGCAACTTGCTACGCGCCAAAGTGTGTGTGACATGGGTGTTCCCTGGGGGACAAGCACTGGCATTGCAAGGGACACTGCTGCTACTTGTCCCCAGAGAACCAAATGTTCATGCACATGTGGATGCACCCAAGAGGGCAGACTTGGCATCTCCTAGCCACACCCCTGCCTGCCAGCCCTCTGTCAGCAAATCAGAGCTATGCTTGTCAGAGAAGGTTTAACCCTTGATGTGCGACTGCTCATGGCATGTTGTAACTTTTTAAAAGGCCTGACATTCCATAGAGTCAGCATATGTGAATTGTAACATCTGACAAGTCTTAGTTGCTTTTTACCCTGTCTTGAATGAAGGGCAGCTGTAAGCCTTTCTGTTTCAGTGAGAAACAGAATAGAAACAGTTATCATCATAGCAATATCATCTCTCTTTGTACCTATTACTTTTTTACTCTGGCACCTCAGAGACTGCCACCCAGATGAAGCCCCTGGTTCTGGGCTCCGCACAGACGGAGCCCCTGGCTCTTGGCTGCGGGGGCTGCCTGTCCCTTTTTCAGGCTCTGGGGCCTGGGAGCATGGTTACCTCCCCTTGTGGGTTCTTCTCCCTTTTGGGGTCTCTGGCGCGCCAGCTGGAGGAGCTCCAGGCCTCAGTCCAGAGACTGCATGCCATCAGGGACTGCGAGCAGGAGATAGACTTCTATTGCCAGGCCCTTCTCCCCTGGGAGGCAGAGGGTAGACCACAGTCTCCCTCCAAGCCAAAGGAGGACTTGGAGACCTCCCGCTCTGTCCAGCCAGGGGCATGGACCACGGTGGTCAAGGGCCCTAAGGCCCGCCGCACCAAGGCCCCTGCCCCGCCGGAGTCGAGCAACAGGTACGCACCTCTTGCCACTACAGCAGAGCTTGCTGAGTTGCCGGCTCCCACAGGCAACATGGGCCCAACTGCAGCTACCGCCCCTGCTCTCCCCAAGACAAAACGTAAGGTGTTTGTTGTGGGAGACTCCCTCCTGAGGGGGCAATCTGCCACCCCGACCCCTTAGCCTGGGAAGTCTGCTGCTTCCCGGGGGCCCGCATCCGGGACGTTGTGGAGAGGATCCCAGAGGAACCCACAGACCACTATCCCATGCTCCTAATTCATGTGGGCACCAATGACATGGCTCGGAGTGCTCCCAGCCAGGTCATGAGGCGCTACAGGGATTTGGGAGCAGGGCTAAAGGGTCTGGGGGCACAGATGGTGTTCTCGTTGATCTTCCCAGTCTCAGGCTATCGGCCGAGGAGGGAGAGAAGGATCCACGTGGTCAACCAAAGACTGCGGCGCTGGTGTCATCGGGAAGGCTTTGGCTTTCATGACCACAGCCCGCTCTTTGGCGAGAGAGGCAGCGAGCTGCTGGGACGAGATGGCCTCCACCTCTCTCCCCTAGGGAGGAGGCTCTTCTCAGCCAGACTGGCTGACCTGCTCCACCAGGCTTTAAAATAAGCCCGCTGGGGGACGGGGGGACTACCACCACTGCTGGCCCGCTGAGCAATCCTTGCAAAGCCAACAGCTCAAGGCACTTAAGGGAGCCCACCCCTGCCCCAGCCCTGG
>NW_005842087.1:1353538-1361452 GCF_000455745.1 Alligator sinensis | reverse complement strand
AAGAGACTTGGGGGGCATCATTGACCACAAGATGAACATGAGCCTGCAGTGTGATGCTGTGGCTAGTAAAGCGACCAAAACGCTGGCTTGCATCCATAGATGCTTCTCAAGCAAATCCCGGGACGTCATTCTCCCGTTGTACTCGGCCTTGGTGAGGCCGCAGCTGGAGTACTGCATCCAGTTTTGGGCTCCACAATTCAGAAAGGATGTGGAGAAGCTTGAGAGAGTCCAGAGAAGAGCCACGTGCATGATCAGAGGTCAGGGAAGCAGACCCTTCGATGACAGGCTGAGAGCCCTGGGGCTCTTTAGCCTGGAAAAGCGCAGGCTCAGGGATGATCTGATGGCCACCTATAAGCTTATCAGGGGTGACCACCAGTATCTGGGGGAACGTTTGTTCACCAGAGCGCCCCAAGGGATGACGACTAGGTCGAACGGTCATAAACTACTACAAGACCGTTTCAGGCTGGACATAAGGAAGAATTTCTTTACTGTCCGAGCCCCCAAGGTCTGGAACAGCTTGCCACCGGAGGTGGTTCAAGCGCCTACATTGAACACGTTCAAGAGCAAACTGGATGCTTATCTTGTTGGGATCTTGTGACCCCATCTGACTTCCTGCCCTTTGGGCAGGGGGCTGGACTCGATGATCTTCTGAGGTCCCTTCCAGCCCTAATGTCTTTGAAAACTGTGAAAATCAAGGCATCGCTACAGTTTCTGAGGTATTTCCTTTGTGTTGGAGAACAAGGCTTCTGGTGGACTTTCTTTTATCTTCATCTTGCCTCATTCATTTGGTTAGATGAGTATATTCATGAAATTGCACTTCATTATTATTCAGAAGGTTTTACTTCTAAAAGACATTTAAAACAAGATATTTGTCGCTGTGATTTATTATGATTCAAACCCTGGAGAAGGGTCACACAACCTTACTGGACTCATGGAAAATATATTCTACTAATTCTTGAGGCATGAAGGGATCCCCCTTTCCAAGTGGATGGAAAACCAAGGACATAACTATAAAAGGGTTATATTCAATGGCTCTTAGGTATGGGAGATTAGTATATCAGGGTGCATCTACCACATTTACTGGAAGGAGCTGAAATTCAAAGAAAAGGATTCTCAGAAACGTGGTGTGATTGCAGTGGGGAAATTCCCATTGATATCAGTGGGAGTGAGGTTTTGTTTGGTAGATTACAGCAATTTTACACCTGTTAACGTCACTGTTTTTTTCTAAACTATAAAAGCCTCTAAAGAGATTAAAGTTGATGCCTTGAACTGTATTCAGTATACACTTGTGGAGAGGTGGTTCCTGCTGATGCATTTTTAACTTATTGTATAAATATTATAGATTTTAATTAATAGTGCTCTGTAGTCATGAGTCATGGGGAAAAAAACCTTTTTTCTTTATCTTGCATCAGGTTGCTTGCAAAAGATCTAGTTCTATCTGCATGGTAATGAAATATTACCAAAGGTGTTAGAAGTAGAATCAATGGGCTAATGAGATTTTATGCAAATCATCTAAAACAATATGATCTAACCCTTAGATCAAAGACATTTTTGAAGTGAAGAAAGTTGTTGTTGTTACTTTTATTATTATTATTATTATTATAGAAGCACTCAGTGTAAAATTTAAAATATATTTTAAAATATCTGGATTTCTAGTGCAAGTCAATAATAGAAAAGAAATTCGGTTATTGCTTGCATAGATTGTAACTTGAACTATATTCTTATGTTTGGGGCCTCTCTTCTGCCTATTGCTAGCAAATCATGACATTAATATTTAGCCTCCCAAATGAAGTCTAGCTTCCCAAAATTAGTAGTGGTGACATGAGCAGAATAAAATGTATCCTCCTTTCAAAAACTAGAAGCATTCTTTGGGTCCACTTATCTACCTATCTGGGAGCTGGGGTCGTGCAGATGTTAAGGCACATATTTGACAACCCAGAGATTGTAAGTTTGAGGCCATAGCAGAAGTAAGTGATCATGGTGTGGCTCTGTCAGAATCCAACAAATATTTGAGTTTTGCTAAATACCTCATTGCACAAGAACACACAAAAATGAAGGATCCATCCTAGCCGGACAAAAATATCAAATTGGGAGGCAAATCTGCCAGACAGTTATGGGTTTTTAAAAAATTTCTAAGCTTTGATGGCCAAGTTAAATACTGTATTTACTTCAATATAAGATGAGCCTCCAATAATTTGATTCTATATATGGAATATTTATAAATTAGATAGGATTTTCCAGATGGAGAATCTAATTATTGGAGCTTTGTCTTGAATTTTTCCCTTCCCACTGCTACAGCAGAGAAATAAGTTTGCTACACCCCTGGCCTTGGCAAGGCCCTCTCCTTTCTCTGGGCACCTAGCCTTAGTTTAGCTTCTACTCCTTTCACCAGGTCTTAACCCTCATGGTGTAAGCCTGCTATGGTGTCCACCTAACTGATATGGCCCTAGTCCTCCTGGCCTTGGCCTAGTCTCCCCCTTGAGCCTTCTGGAGTTCCTGACCCCAGATTGGGCTGCTTTGGCTCATTTCTGGCCCTTGGTCCTCTCAGTCTGTGGCCCCAGGCTAGGCTGTCTGACACTGGCCTTATAATGTTCTTATACTGGCTGTATAACAAAACTCTCTTCACACAGAATCATTACCAGGGATCCTAGTTTTCTCTGTTTAAAAACTGCAAATTTTCTGATTTAAGCCCCCTGCCCCTCACAAATTCTCTGATTTTAAAAAACACCAAATTCACAATTAAAATGTAACACCACTATAGCGATATAGGTATCAATTGAACACAGGTTTGTTTGTTTTTTTGTTATATTTACAATTTTAAAGCAATTTGGAAGCCTACCCATGTCTCAATCACTATAATAAAATAAATTCTAAATACCTATGCAATTTGGTGTTTGATTTGGGTTTTTTATTATGGAAAATCAGAGCACCCCTTACCCTTTTTCCTCACTAGGACTCTGGTCCAGCTGCAGCTGCCGGCCCCTGACACTGCTTTGTTGTGCTGAGCAGCCTTGATATGCCGATCCCCTGCTGTTTGCCCATGCCAGTGCCACTCGCTCCCCGCCCCCACCGCCCTGCCCTGTGTTACATATCTAGGCCCTGTGTTTAGTGGACCTTGTCCGTTCCTGTAGGGAAGTCATCCTTTTTCAGTGCTCCCAAACCCCATATTAGCATAAAGTTCTCAAAGATATTCTTTACTATGACTTTAAACTCCATTTCTTCTAAGTAGAAGAGAAAATCTAGAGGAAGCTAAATCTGCAGTGAATAGCTTGAAAGCTAACAGGACTTGGAAGGCCAGAAGCAGGATGGTGCTCCTTATTCCCTCTTCCTTCTCTGGCTTTGCTTTGACAAGACTTCTGGGGCCTCAAGAAAGCAGTGTTCAACTTCTTCAGGATTCATTACAGCAGTGCGCATGTAAACTCTGCTTCCTCCTCCTTATGGTTATGATACTCCAAGATCTGTCCTTTGTATCTCCAAAGAAAGGAGCAATTGGGCATGTCTACACATGCCCCTATGGCACCATGGTTACTGCACTGTCATTTAGTACTTCCTTTTGGAAGTACTAAATGATGGCACATTTAACAGCTTGTACTGTGCCATGCCAGTGGTGCATGGTTATTTTTAGCCCCTCCGCCGCTGTAGCAACATGCTATAATGAGGGAGCACATTGCTACAGTGATATAGCTACGGTATTTTGGTTCATGCTTGCTCTTGCTACGTTCCTGTACCACATTCCTATGGTCACGTGTAGACGTGCCCGAGTGGATCCCTTAGCCTTTTTCTGCCTTGCTCCTAAGTAGTCAAGGAATGGCTTAACTGCCAAAAATATTGTCCTACTAGATGGTTAGAATTAAACAGCCATGAAAACTACAGGAACCTAATTTTATAGGCTTGTGGCAGTTTACTCCCAACATATTGCATCTGCATAAAGGCAGGGGTAAGTGGCAAAGTGGGAGCATTTGTTCTAGGTACTTATTATTGAGATAAAGCTGTGCAGCATTCATAAACCTAGATCCAGACCCAGGTTTTGTAAACCTGTTTACTTATGAACTATTCTCTGAGAGGAACAGCTGGAAAGTGATTCAGTAAGGAGGCTCATGGTTCTGTGAGTTAGAGGGACTCGCCATTGACATTGTGTTAGCTGGATTCTTTGCGTGTGTTTTTCCCCAATGTGTATGGTGATGTACCTAGAAATAAAAATGTTTATGTATCAAATATTAATGTTTAGTCTCCAGCTGTAGGAATACTTATAAATATAGAATTGCAAAAGAGGAATTGTTATAACAATATGTTGTTGTAACAATTCCTTACCTACTATATTGGCAGTTAAAGGGCAAACAAAAATAAGACGGCATAAAGCCATTTTGGGTAATATTAAACAGAAAGCAAACTCTCAAACCTACCTAAAATCTCAAGATTTTTGCAGACAAGTTTCCTCGGGTGAATTTGATATCTTTTATTAGACCAACCCAAATATTTATATATTTATATAATTGGGTTGGTCTAATAAAAGATATCAAATTCACCCAAGGAACCTTGTCTGCCTATGTCCTTAGACCAACACAGCTACAACGTACACCCCTGCAAGATTTTTGCAGGGCACCAGTTGGATACATCTCCAGTTCAATAACAGTGCCACGCAGAGATTTTATTTTATGTTGTGCTGAAGTGACGTGTTCAATTCTGGATTGCAGTAGATTTTGGGGAGTATCCCAACTTGCTCTTGATACCTATAGGGATATATACTTTCATGTAGTTTTGATACTAGTCAAAAACCGCATAGCATTACTGAGAATCTCTGCCTCCTCTTACTGAAAATAAATTCTACAATGGGGTAAGTATCCATTGATCAAGGAAAGATTTCCTATTGTATAAAGAAGAATTATGACCACAGTTCTGTAATCTGCAGACAGATTAGTCCAACTTTTTCTCTGTACACATGGAGGACAGTTCCTTAATTCGCATAGAACTTGTGAGCCTTCACATGCTAAAGTCTGTAATGCACTTTTTGATCCTTGAATTTAAAATGTCACAGAAGTAGAAGAAAACTGAAGAGTAATTGGCTACTAATGAATAACAAGTTGTTTATCTAAAGTGATGAATACGTACTAATAACAGTTAAACTAATGATGTCTGACTCAAGAGCTCGGATTAATAGATTCATAGATTGTAGAGTCAGACAGGATCGCAATGGATCATCATGTCTGACCACCTGCCCCTGGTAGGAAAGAGGACCGAGGTCAGATGACCCCAGCCAGGTGTCTATCAAGCCTCCTCTTGAAGACCTCCAAGTTAGGTGATCATACCACCTCTCTCTGAAGGCCATTCTAGATTCTGGCTAATCCTTACTGTAAAAAAATTCCTTCCTAATGTCTAACCTAAATCTACTCACCACTAGTTTGCACCCATTATTCCTAGTTACTCCCTGGGGTGCTCTGGTAAATAGTGCATCACCAATTCCCTGTTGTCCTCCCTTGATAAACTTATAGGTGGCTACAAGGTCTCCCCTCAGATGTCTCTTGTGAAGGCTGAAGAGATCCAGATCTCTCAACCTTCTTCCCCTTGAATAGATATTACCTATTCAATGATAAATGTTTATATGTTTTTAACCCAGCAGGGGAATAATCTGTGAAAAATGTTTTATAGCATCACACACCATGCAAATGCAGAAAAACAAATTGAAAAACACAAATCTTGATCAATTCCATCCAGCAAATGCCATGATGTTAGAGCTTTTTCCAGCATTCAACAAAAGATAAACAAGACAGGGTGTTCTTTCCAGTAACCACTGATATGAAGAGTAAGTAACATCATGCATTTTGTATTTGTAACCATATATAAATGATAATAGCTATTCATTGTTTTGGGGTGGAAACATAACTACATTTGGATCTGAAAATGAGGTATGATTTATGGTGGCTCACCCTTACAAGAGCAATTTGACAGTTGTAGGTCAGCTGCTGAAAATGCCCTGTTTTCTGTTGTATTCCTCGCAGTAACTACATCCATTTAGAACTGTACCAAAAGTCTGAGCTCTGTGGAACACTCCCTTAGTGTGATATACATCATCTCTGAATCTTCTGGTGATATTTATTAAATATATTTGAATGGACAGCAACCTCGTTTATGAGTGAAACAATATTTCCTTGAATGATTGCTAGGCTTGATTATAAACTAGATCGAAGAGGAGGCAGAACAATCAGAATAGCTATTTTGAATTTTTTATATAGAAAAGAAAAATATTCTCTTAGCTGGAAATGGCCTTAGTGTAGATGTACAGGAATTCTTGGCATTTAAATCAATCTCAACTTTAATCTTCTGCCATTGACTCTCTCTCTCATATATATATAATCTGTCCTCTTCTGTTTCTCTGCTTGGAACAACAAAGATGAACTGCATGAGGTATGAAGAGGAAATGCCATTTGTGACCCCCTGGGCTGAAGTGATGGTAGGTGTGTGGTTATAAGAAATTACAAGCCCTGCAACCTCTTGGTTTGCTGGTAATCTTGGTTTGTAGGACTGGACTGTTAAAATAACATTAATGTAACTTGGAGGCAGGTGGAGACTTCTTGTGTAAGGTGTTCCTCTGTCTAGGATATAGTTTGGTTAGTGATATCTATACCATATCTGAAGATGAGGCCAAGATAGATATGTGGTCTTCTAATTTTTAGAGAGGGAGACAATGAGGCCCTGAATTAAATGTAGATAGATCATCAGCCTATGACTGTTTTCTATAATTTCCACAATATAAGGTTGAAATTTTTTAATAAAAGGGATCCTGATTTAAAAAAAAAAAGTGGCCAGGTTTATAAAGCTGTCTGTTTATTTTTAATATCTCTATTTAAAACTTACAACACATTCTCTACCATTTATGAGTCAATTATTCTCTTTGATATAGGTTTTTTTAAATTCCCTCACCAAGTCTTTTAGTCTCATCTGTTGTAGAACCCAAGGGAACCACAAAATTAAAATCTTAAAATGGAGATAAGAATGAATTAAAGTTCTATTGTTACCCATTTGAAGAATTAATTTCTTCCATTTCTTGTTCTTGTTACAACATTTGTCATGGGCATGAATTCAGCGCTTAATATTCTACATAAATTCTAGTGGAAGACAGTGAAAGTTTGACCTTCTTGGTATATTGCCTTCTAGTTAGATTTTCCTCCTCTATTAGTTTCATAAAACCATGACCAAAAGGAGAACTGAAATAAAATGGTTTTAAGCAACTCACATTTGCACAGTATGCTGTTATGTTCCCAAGATTTTGAGAAATCCATTTGGGATGGAGAGGTATCATATTCACACTAGGTTTCCAGTGTCTTGCTTTGATAATAAAGGAGAACTAACCTAAGATCTCTAATGGATTTTTTTTTTTTATTTATAAAAGTCATAAATCACTAGCATTTGGGAACAGAAGGCTTATACAAAGCTCAGTCCAGCTTAGCTGGATTCTAAGCCTTCTAGCAAATCTAAGATTAGTTCAGGGTTGAAAACAAATTCCTCAAACAAAAAGAAATTGGAGATTTTATTTTGAAGAGATGGAACACTTGTAAATCTCCAATAACAAATCTCCAACAATGCTTAACTTTTTAAAATTCTAATGTTTTGAACCTTTTCCAAATGTCTGAGCTGTTTTATTCCAGTGAGAAATGTGGGGAATTTTTACTCATGCTCCAGGGGAGCAGGGAGGCAGCACTTCAATTAGAGTGGCTCCAAGAACTTTTCTAATTAAAGTGCCGCAGTGTCTTATGTATCAGCATCTCTGTACTTCAAAATGGTGGTGGGGATGCTTGAACTAAAGTTCATTTGACAAGTTTTATTTTAAGTGCTCCTGCCACCATTTTGAAACATGGGGACCATGACTGACTGGTGCCTCCTGAAACTTGGGGGGGGGGGGGGGCGATCGCGGTCTGG
>NW_005842087.1:1340119-1353507 GCF_000455745.1 Alligator sinensis | reverse complement strand
AGCGGCGGCAGCACCAGAAATCAGCAGGGACCACCAGCAGATGCCAGAGGTGGTTTCAGTGGTGGCAAGCAGCAAGTGGGGACCACCCACAGACACTAGTGGTGGTGTCGGCAGTGGGGAGAGGGAGTGGCAAGTGGCGACTGCCCGCAGAAGCCAGCAGAAGCTTTGGTGGTGGCCAAATCTGGGGGGGTGCATGTGTCTCCCTGTGCCTCCCCTACACATTTCCTATGATGAGGACACTGATACACAAGATGTAGGAGGCTGCTGGAGTATAGTATATTTGCCATGCCCTAGCAGACTCTATTAATCGAGTTTGCTCCAACATGCTGTAATTACAGTCTGTCAGAGCAGTCTCTGCACTCATGTACAGGCAGCCAGTTAGTAGTTATTTGGTCTGGATTAAATTGACCTAATTGACTTCCACATTAGGGTGTTGTGTTTCAGTCTTGTAAAACATTATGTCTGTGCTATGATGAAAATTGTCCCCAGTTGTCCCTACTCCTACAAAAAACTAGGGAGGGAGTATAAAAGTATTGCTTGGGCATGTAGGGATGAAATCAGGAAGGCCAAAGCACAATTGGAGTTGCAGCTAGCAAGGTACATGAAGCATACAAATATGTCAGCGACAAGAAGAGGATAAGATAAATTGTGGGTCCTTTGCTAAATGAGGGAGGCAGATTGAGCATTAATCTTCATAGGCAAGGTCAGCTCCCAGACTACCGCAGCTGGCAGCACAGTTTGGGGAGGAGGTGAGCAACCAACAGTGACAAAAGAACAGGGTAGGGACTATTTAGAAAAGCTGCATGTGTACAAGTCCAAGGGGCTAGATGGGATGCACCCCAGGGTGCTGAGGGAGTTGGCTGATGTGATTCCAGAGCTGCTGGCCATAATCTTTGAAAACTTGTGGTGATCAGGAGAGGCCCCAGATGATTGGAAAAAGGCAAATATAGTGCCCATCTTTAAGAAAGCGAAGAAAGATGATCTAGGGAACTACAGACTGGTCAGCCTCACCTCAGTTCCTGAAAAATTCAAGCAGCAGATCCTCAAGGAATCCATTTCTAAGCACTTGGTGGAGAAGAAGGTGATTAGGAGCTGTCAGCCTGGATTCACCAACATCAGGTAATGCGTGACCAACCTGAATTCCTTCTATGATGGGATGACTGGCTCTGTAGATGTGGAGAGACCATTGGATGTGATATACCTTGACTTTAGCAAGGTCTTTGATACATTCTCCCAGGCAAGCTAAAGAAGTATGGGCTGGATGAATGGAATGTAAGGTGGATAGAAAACTGAATGGATCATTGGGCTCAGAGTATACTAGTTAAAGGCTCAATTTCTAGTTGGCAGCTGGTATCAAGTGGAGTGCCCCAGGGGTCATTTATGAAGCCAGTTTTGTTCAATATCTTCATCAATGCCCTGGAAGATGGGATAGAGTGCACCCTCAGCAAGTTTGCAGATGACAACCTGCAGCATATCTACTACTCCCCCCAGCTTGGTAAGGCTAGGATTCAGAGAGACCTCGACAAATTGGAGGACCAGACTAAAAGAAATCTCATGAGTGTCAATAAGGACAAGTGCAAAGTCCTGCACATAGGGCAGAACAATCCCATGGACTGTTACAGGCTGGAGGCTAAGTGGCTAAACTGAAGCTCTGCAGAAAAGGACATGAGGGTTACAGCAGACCATAAACTGAATACGAGCCAACAGTGTGCCCTTGTTGTAAAGAAGGCTAACAGCATATTTTGCTGCATCAGTAGGAGTGGTGCCAGCAGATCAAGGGAAGTGATTCTTCCCCTCTATTCAGCACTGATGAAACCACATCTGGACTACTATGTCCAGTTTCGGGGCCCCTACTGCAGAAAGGATGTTGACAAATTGGAGATATTCCAGTTGCGGGCAATGAAAATGGTGAGAGGATTGAGGCATGTGACTTCTGAGGAGAGACTGAGGGAACTGGGCTTATTTAGTCTGGAAGAGAGAGACTGAGCATGGATTGAATAGCATCCTTAAACTATCTGAAGGGTAGTTCTAAAGAGGATGGAGCTAGATTGTTCTCACTGGTGGCAGACAACAGAACAAGGAGCAATGGTCTCAAGTTGCATGAAAGGAACTTTTGGTTAGATATTAGGAAAAACTTTCTCCCTAGGAGGGTGGTGAAACACTGGGTCAGGTTACCCAGAAGGGTTGTGGAGTTCCCATCTTTGGAGGTTTTTAAGAACTGGCTAGACCAAGCCTTGGCTGGGATGATCTAATTAGGGATGGTCCTGCTTTGAGCAGGGGGTTGGATTAGATGACCTTATTAGGTCCCTTCTGACCTTAATTTTCTCTGATTCTATGAAGCAACTGTAATTTGGTGCTTAGAGTTATTTGGGCTGAGGAGCCAAAGTTGGCCATACCTTATTTCATTCAAGGAAGTAATGTACCAGAGGTTGGCTGCAGAGTCGAGTATGGTATGCTTTAATCATGTCAGTTCAATGAACTGTTAGGCTTGGGTAGACTTTTTGACCTATTGTGACACATGCATTAACTTCAGGATGTGCCTGAGGGCTTACCTACATGACAGAGTTGGTGCACAGTAAGATAGGCGTGAATTTACACTGAAGTAGCTAAGCTGTACTAGCACCCTACCCTTTAAATTGAAGCATGTGCTTGGGGCATCTTAACACATGCTCTGCGGTGGTGGGGGGTAGAGAGGAGGGAGGCACTTTAATTAGAGCAGGTCTCAGAAGCTAGTCTAATTAAAACACATGCAGCATCTTGTGTATTCAGCATTCTACGCTTCAAAATGGTGGCTTGGGCATTTTAACTAAAGCTCATTTGACATGCTTTAGTTAGTGTCCCCACTGCCATTTTGAAGCACAGGGATGCTGAAAATGCATGATGCAGAGGCTGATGGAGCATGCTATTAGCATGCTTCAGCAGACTCAATTAACTGAATTAATTAGCATGCATTGTAGAAGGCATTGGGCATGTGTATAGGTGCATTTTGTGGTCTTTTAGAGAAGGGGTAGGCAATTATTTCAGCTGGAGGGCAGCCTAGTGAATTTTGGTAAGCTGTTGAGGGCTGAAAGGGTAGCCCCACCACTTGATAGGTGCCCCGTCTGGTTGCCATCTTGGGACCGGATGTCCTGTCCCTAACCCCTGACCTATTCACTGGAAATCCTTTCCTTTGCCCCCAGAAGTACTCCTTTTGGGATTGTGTGTGTGTGGGGTGGGGGAGGGGTTGCCATCTGAACCAGAAAAAAATAATCATGTAATAAAAATCAAACATCTGCTATAACATGCTAATTTTATTACAAAGATTTTTTTTTGTCCTGGTTTGTGTCTATGTAGTGTATATAGAATGTAAGGCAGGAAGGGACCTTGGAAGATCATTGGGTCCAGCCCCCTGCACCAAGCAGGAAAGATAACTGGGGGTCAGGTGACCCCAGCAAGGTGACTATCTATTCTCCTTTTGAAGATTTCCAGGATAGGTGATTGCACCACCTCTAGAGGGAGCTTATTGCGCAGTTTGGACACCCTGACTTTGAAGAAGTTTTTCCTAATATTGAGCCTGAAAACATCTTCCAAGAGTTTGTGGCCATTATTCCTGGTTTTCACCTCGGGTGCTCTGGTGAACAGTTGCTCCCTGAGCCCTTCAAGAACTCCCCTAGTGTAGTGGTAAGCTGCTACCAGGTCCTCTCTCGGCCTTCTTTTCTTCAGAACAAAGAGTCCCAGATACCTTAGTCTTTCCTCATATGGTTTGCTGTGTAAGACTCTGATCATATGGGTGGCTCCTCTTTGGACTCTCTCAAGCTTGTTCATGTCCTTGTTAAAGCGTGGTGCCCAGAATTGGATGCAGTACTCCAGCTGTGGTTTCACCAGTGCTGAGTAGAGCAGAAGAACCACCTCCTTAGTTTGCTGGAGATGCATCAGTTGATGCACGCCAGAGTATTATTTGCTCTACCGGCTACAGCATCGCACTGCCGGCTCATATTCATAGTGTGGTCTATTATTACTCCCAGGTCCCTTTCATTCATGGTTCTAGTCAGTTTGGTGCCACCAAGCCTGTAGGTGTGTTGGGGATTGCTCGTCCCAAGGTGGAGCACTTTACATTTCTCGACACTGAACTTCATCAGATTCTGATCTGCCCAACTTGCCAGCCTGTCTAGGTCTGTCTGTATCTATAACCTATCTTCAAGCATGACCATGCTTCCCCATAACTTGGTGTCATCCGCAAAATTGGCCAGTGAGCTCTACAGAGGTGACTGTATAATAAATAAAAAATAAAGTCTTACTCTAGTCTGTGGGGGATTGTGTGGGGGTGTGGTTGGGGGTGTATGTATGGTTGGGTGTGGTGTGTGTGTGTGTGTGTGTGTGTGTGTGTGTATATATGTGGTTTGGGGGGGTGGCTGTATGTGAAAGTGTGTAGGGTGTCTTGTGGGGTGTGCATATATATATATATGGGGTTGTGTGGATATGTGGGGTTTGTTGGGTGTGAGGGAGGATGGGGGGCTGTTGGGGTCCCTCCCCACCATGCACACAGTCCCCACCACCAGCAGCAGCACGCAGCGGGTGCTCGGGGCACTCGTGGTCCATGCAGGCACTGGCAGCAAGAGGTTCCAGTCAAAGCTGCACATGGTTGTAAGGGATGCAGCCAGACCAGCCTGCCTGTATTGTGCAGGGCTCCCCATGGTGCGTATGCAGCTCCTGGTACTCGCACACATAGGTACCCCAATTATAAGTTTAGACAGAAGTCTGCATGTCTCTGGAAGGTGATTTCTATTTCAACTTTTTCCTCCCATGGAGGTAGTGGGAGGGCAACATTCCCGCACTAGATACTTGTATCTAGCCAGGTGCTAGGACTGTGCAAAATTTCACTGGGTGTTTTGTTTCAAAGCTGTTTTGATGAGTTTTGAGCTTGAAACAGTTTCAAAATGAAACAAGGGCACTTTAAATGTTGAGTTTCAAAGCTGGGCTTACTTAGCTTCAGCACCGGTCCCAGCTGGCAGCAGCAGCCTCCTGTAATCCAGTGCAGATCTGGGGGCCACGTCCCCTGGGGAAGATTCTGGCACGGCCCCCAGCCCTCCTGGGGGTGTGGGCCCCCAGATCTATGCCCTGAGTGACAGCATGCTGTTGCTGCTGGCTGGAGCCAGCAGCAGCACCAATCTTTCTGGTGCTGGGTGTGGGCTGCGCCCGGCACTGGTCCCAGCCGGCAGCAGCAGCCTCTTGTCATCTGGCAGGCAGATTGAGGGCCCACCCACACCCCCCAGAGGACTGCAGGGGCTGTGCCAGACTCCTCCCAGGGGTGCGGGGCCCCGATCTGCCTGCTGCATGAATTTTGAATTCTTTTAATCTTCTGAGAAGAGACAGATAAACAGTCCTTTCCATAGTACTGCTTGTCTATTTTATTAAAATGTGACATGACTTGTGCAGATGAGTACTGAAAATTTTGAGTAATGTACAGCACTGTAGTCAAAGTCAGGTTAACCACATAAAGAGTAAGCGTGTCTACAAGAGATACTGCATCGCTGTGGCAATGTGTATGGTGATGTAGTGTCAGTGGGCACAAACAGCTACACGGCCATAGTAACGCGGTCCTTCATCTAGTGTGTTCCTGTGGCAACGTAGCGGCTAAAAAATAACTGCACCGCCAGCACTGTGCGGTAACAACAGTACTGTAGGGGCCTGTGTAGATGCACCCACTAAGTTGTTAGTGAGTTAGTCTCCCCTCATCTCTTCTATTAAGGTGTTTTTATTGGAAAAGGGTGATGACAATAGAATAATCTTTTCCCAAATATTGGTGCAGTATCTCCAGTAAAGCAGGTCTTTTTACATGAGAAACTATTTTGAAAGGTTTAGTATGCTATTTCCAAAACATGTCTGATACTCTGTAAATATTGGTTATTTTGATACAATATTTTGTTTGGTCAGAATACCAAGAGTTGAAGGGAAATGAACAGTACGGAATAAGAAAACTAGTTGAAATCTTCCACATCTAAACAACTGGTTCACATCTGATCCATTTACTGAGCATCATCTGTCCTGTACATTGAGCCTCTGAACACATAAGGCCTTGAAATACACAAATAGTCTACCCGGAGGCTATTTATAACCTTATATATTACCATTAGGCAGGTGTTTTGCTAGCTACAGGTCTGAATGAAGGAGAGCCCTTGGGGGGAAAGAAGTATGTTATTACATAGTTAATTTAATGATGGTATTGTAATGCTTACTCAGAAGGGGTTTTAAATTAAGGTTTTGATTTAGAGAAGTGACTACAAAGCCACTAACACAGGGGTCCCTGCCTAAGTATTCTCTTAAATCAAGTCATTTTCTGAACCAGAGCTTGGATGAGCTGTATTTGCTTATGTGAATGAAGTGGGCAGTATTTGTGTCTTTCTGCTCATCTCTAGGTTGCTAATTCTTACATCATATAAATGTATCTAACAGACGTATTTATTTCTCCTATTAATTCACATTTCTAGATTTAAAAGTGTAGTTTGTCTCATTCTAAAAAAAAAAAAAATTCTAAAGAACTATTAAAAGTAAAATCAATATAAAAAATCTGTGTTGCTTATCAAAGAGAATGGTTTCACTTTTTTATTTTTAATATCTAAGTCTGTAAAGCCATACGACACCACCTCAGAAAGGCATTTAACATCAAAACCACCAATAGAGTGTAGACAGAAGATGAAGTCGGATGAGAAAAATATGGAGAAGGTTAGTTCAAAGTTTGGTGCTACAATCATGATCTGCTGCCAATCCTAATGTATTCTCTATTAATAATACATCAGAAGCTATTTTTTGAAGTGGAATATAGAGCAAAGCAATATTAATAGTATGTATCTGTGAGACTGGTTAATAATTCCACTGAGTCCTACAAAAATTGACCTCTTTGATAAAGCTGACTTCTTAGGGAAAATTGATCAATCATATCTTCTTCCTAATGCCATAGGAAAAAGAACAATAATTATCTGCTGATTTAAGTAAGGAAAATCTAAGCTCTAATTCAGGAGAGAATTTAAGCATACTCTTAAATGAAATCCATTGAATTAAGTGTGCTTGCAGATTTTGCTGAATTGGTGCATAGAGTCTTGTGAGTATCAAAGATTCTCAATAACAGAATGAAATGATGAAATAGTGGTTTAAGCATATCTTAACTCTCATTGACTTAAAGTTATGGATCTACTTCACTACTTTCCCAAGCAGGAATATTTTCCTCAGTTTGTGTGGTAGGAGGGTGGTGGCAGGAATGAAGGACTGGGAGATAACAAAATATGATATGGAAAAAGAAGAACACTTGAAAGCAAGGAACCACTTGTGTACAAATAGCTGAAACTGTAGAGAACACGTAAGAATAGGCCAAGTTTAAAATGTGCCAAAATTTGGAACAGTAAAACAATAGATGAACCAAATACAATGAGAGTTAATGCCTGTGGATGGACATTATTTATGTAAACAAGAAGGGTGATGCAGTAGCTTTGGAACATAATCTGAATGCTCTGTTAACTTTTTGTTTGCTAAAACCAGTCCTCCCCAGGGTGCCCAAGTGTGTGAAACTCCTCAGCAGATAACGAAGACCTGTAAAGCCATGTTAAATTCTTCTAGATGTAATCAGTTTTCTTCTGCATAAAAAAGGAATGCCCTTCTGTTTTAGTTAACACATTAAAAAAGTAGGGAAATAGGGGGTGTGCTTTTCATAACATAACAGGATATGAAAGAAAATACAATTCTAAAGCATAGAGAAGGTCAGGTTTAAAGATGCTATCTTAGCAGTGTATGAAAAGAGACTTGCAGAGTCATTGCTACTGGCAGGGAGCCTGAAATCTTGCTATCAGTGCTTGTATTATCTCCTAATATTCCAAAGGAAAAAAAAAGTGCTGACATGAAGAAGAGCCCATCCAGTGCACAGACCACTGAAAGATACCAGTAGCTGTAGTTTCACTAAGCACTTGGTGTACTGGGGAGTAAAAATGAAAGACTCATAGTTAAAGAATAGGAAATAAATTCTCTGGACATCTACTTCAGTGAAAGCATTGGATGTCTTGTCCACTTTCCTCCCTTTTTTGATACTCTTTTAAAATTTTGATCTTTTTTTCCTCAGTATCCAGTGTAGATATGATACATTTTTAGGCCTAATTTTGTATCTGCATTAATATCATTGCTTCCAGTTTGAAATTTCTCTGCTGGGTTAGAGTTCCATTTACTGTGGATACCAGGGGGGAAAAGGAGAAGGGAAGATGCATCAGGGTGAAAGAGAAAATATTCCATGCGAATGTAGTGTCAAAGATAGATTAGAAGTTAGGGAGAGTCACAAACGAATGCAAACTACATGTCAAAAAGGAGCATGACTGGGAAGAGAATTTTTAAATCTAAACAGATCAGTCTTACTTATACAGGGCATCCATTCAAGCTAGGATTCTTTTATTGTCACTACAGATCACAGTATCCTTCTCAACTAGAATAACCACATTTAGTCTTGTTTTCATATTTAATTATCCTCAAATAAACTACAAGAAATAATGGATTTGCATTTGGTCTGAAGACATGATCCTGAATAAGCCCCCTGTGAAATGGCCCCTCATTGACTTGGTTTGGAGTTCACGTGGCTTTTTTGGGATCAGCATTTTACTCACTCTGAAGTCACTCCTCCTTAAGTTAATGGCAGAATCTAGCAAGTTACTGACCAGTAGCATAAGTGGGGAGGGCAATGTGGGGGAGGAACCAGGGTAGCCCTGGATACCAGTTTTGCTAGGCTGGGGGGAGAACAAAAATAGTTGGTGCCACAACTGGTGCTTGGCTGCGCTGATGCCTCAAAGCGGCACAGCAACTAACGCTGTCCCATGGGCAGCCACAGGCCCATGTACAGAATTGCCTTGTTTGCCTCTGTTACTGACTGTCATTCCACCAAACTACACCCAGTGCGACGAAAGAAATGACATCTGCTGGATTTTATTTTCCACTGTATAAACTTGAAATGTTGAACTAGCAAACAAGAACAGTACAGTACTTTCACCTACAGCACTGAGATAAGACATATTTATGTTAGTCTTTTCCTTTTGATTACATTTCACAGATATAACAGAATTCTAAGTACAAATTTGCTCCTCTAGGCCCCAGCAAGTGCTACTGATGGATGCTGGGTCACAGGGTTTTCTTTTGACAGTGGCTTAGATAACAATAAATGCTGATCATTAGAAGCTGCTCCTAAACCTGTAATAGGTTAAACCTAACCCCTGATCTGACCTCACTTGGCATTTGGAGTTCAGAATTAGATCCAAACATGGAGTGCAGTTATAAAGATTGAACAAGTATCTATGATTTCAGACATTCTTCTTTTAAATAAAAAAGTACTTACTCTTTATTGAAGACACAAACCCCAGACTTCATAGCACAAAACTAAATTTCTTGTATTTCCTTCTCGCTCCTACCTCATATTTTATTCTGCACTTTAGTACAGTTTTCCTAAGGCAGCCTGTCTTCTTACCCTGTGCTAATACCATATCTGTACATATATTATTGTATACGTGCCCAATGGCAATATTAGAATTAAGTCATTTTTTCCTATCAGACTTGTGGTAACCATTATAACATCTACAACTTTATGATAGATTTTATGAATACATTATTGTTAGTCTGCTAAAATTACAATTCCTGTTCAGATGTGGAGATAAATCTGACACTCAGCATAGCTTATTCAAACTATCATTCTGCTTGATCCTTGACTGTACTTTTCACTTTGTATAAGTCTAATGGTGAAATTCAGATTTGGCTAAGGCCAATAGGAGTTTTGCAATTGACAGGGCCTATATTTTATCTTGAATGTTAGGTTTCTTAACAAAAGAACAAAATTATAGATCCAGCCTGATTTTGGAGTAAACAAATCCCTGATATCCGCCTTAACAAATAGATGTAAATGGCAAAATTTGTGCAAAAGCTATATCATTTCCTAATTACAACTGCCACCTTCAAAATATATTATATTCTGAAATTTCTGCATAAATGAGACCCCTTTTCAAGTTGTAGTATCAACAGCTTCTGGAGAGGTGTATAATTTGAGACGCACAGCATTGTGTTGATATCTGCCTTGCTGAGTATTTCAATGCGTTTAATATACTGATATTTCACACAATGTGTCTCATGCTTTAGAATACAGAATTAATACAATGACGCTTAAGTGATGTGAGGGCTTTTGAAACACACATAGAAGAAGCTGGGCAGTTCATATAATGGAGCTGGAAATTATCCTTTATGACATAGCCACAGTACAAAAGAGATACCATCTATTTCTTGTTAGCACTGGATTTATGACCCAGATACCTTGTTCTGGGTGGATCCAAACCCTCAGAGTGACCATGACCTCTCAGTTTGGTAATAGGAAAATTTTATTGATACACAGTGATGGCAGATAAGAATAATGCAGGCAAGGCAAACAATTCTCTATCTATCAGTCCTAGAACTGTCCCAGAAGGAAGATATATATGGCCAGTATGTGAGCTTCACCCTGAGAGTCTTTCTTGAATGTCAGATGTCAGCACCCTGGAGACTGAGGGCTGAGCCCTGCCTGCCCTCCCCCAATGGGCTGGGTGAGATGGGCTGGTGGTGTGCTCTCTGTCCACGGTAGCTTTGGGCTCCCCTCTCGGGGACCCTTTGGTGTTCTGAAATCCCTCCTTTTGTATCCTTTCCCCCCCTCTGACTCTTCAGTGCCTGGCAACATTAGGTGCATCTACATGTGATGATTTAATGTGCATTAGCTATTTTTAAGGAGCATAGAGGGCATGGGTCTACATGTATGCAGCCTTATTGCACCTTAAAAATGACAATTTTAGGCTAATTGTGCCTAAATTTAACACCTGCATAATGGAAATATCAAATTTACGTGTGATTAGTTAAGGTACCTTAACCGACTTGTAGATGCTGTAAGGTGCCTTGATGCTATGTGACTGAATGGGCTGGGGCTAAGCCCTAGGGCCCCACACTGCTGCCAGTCATTGCTAAGAAGAAGATGCAGTGGCACAGATGCTGGAGCTCGAGCAGTGGTTCCAGCAGCAGCAGTCCCTATCGGTGTGTGTTAAGTCAGCAGAGGGGGCAGGAGGCACAAGAGCTCCTGTCAAATTACAAAATGACTGGATGGAGGGAAAAAAAACTGTACATGGAGGCTGTTTATAGAATGGCAAGACAGACGAGCAAATATTACAATTAGGGATGTAAATGGTTAAATGACAATTATTTATACTGTTTACCACTTAACATTTACCATTTAGTGACCTCTGGCAGAAATGGCCCTAGCCCCCTGTGTCATAACCATACTCCTGACACTGTGTGGACCCCAGGCTGCTGGTGGGGAGCTGTGGATGGGAGGCAGCAGGTGTGGCTGAACCACTAAGGGCTGCTGTACAGCTGCAAAGCCATGGCTTTCCCTCATCCCCATGGACAGGGACTAGGGCTGGAGCCAAGGCTGAGGACCCCTCCTGTGCCAAGATCTAGTTACCATGAGGAGGTGGCAGGCCCCCCACTGGGTCAGATGGGGCCTTCTGGCTGCAGCAGTGACACTTCCAACTTCACAGTGGCCACTTACATTCAATAGATTCATATTTCACACAGTTCATTGCTACTGCACAGTAGTGTCTTGTGTAGACATGGCCAGCAGTAGACAAGGGTGTGACTGTCTTTGACTTCTCAAGCTGGCCAGATACCTACTTACAGATGGGTCAGTGAGGGAAAAACTTTAGTTCAAGTCCAGAGCAAGACTTGAGTGTATGCCTCTGAAGCTATGGCAAGACACATTAACTACTCTGCCACCGTGGTCCTCTTAGATTAAGAGGTAGTGGTACAGTAAAAAACAAAACAAAACCAAAAAAACCCTCTCATGGAGCAGCTCAACATTCCTTGCAAAACACTTTTTTCTGACAAAAACTGTCAGGAAGACAGACATCATAGTTTTCAGTTGTCAAAAACTAAAACAAATTGATCTATTTGTTTTTAGTAGTGTCTTGAAACAGACATCTTAAAAGAGAAAATTTGATAAATGTAAAACATTTTTATTTTTATCTTCTTTTTTTTTTATGAAGATGAAGCAAAACATATTTCCCAACCAGCATTTGTCTCTGATACTGTGGTAACAACTGGTAGATTCTCAGTTCTTAATGGTTACCACTGCATACTGAATCACAACATCAGAGGAACTTTTACTGTTATTTGGGGATTATTTTTACTATTACTACTGTTATAATCCATTTCCATTTTTATTTGTTTAAAATATTATTAAAATTTGCATGTGTGATGCCCCTTATTGTTCATGTTTGGTGTAGTCTCCTTGACTGATTTGTAAATCACAACACTAGTAAGAGTAATCAATGTCCTTTTATGTCACCCATCTTGTTTTGTGTACCATCTTGGGTGTGTCTCTTTCACAGAATCGTAGAACTTGAAGGGACCTCAAGGGTTATCTAGTTCAGCACCCTATATGAATGAAGAATGTACTATCCCTAAATGACCCAGGGCGAATACTAATGTGACTTTTTTTTTTAAACCCTCCAATGAGAGATTCTGCAAGTACCCTGGGTAGCTTATTCCACTGTCCTACTGTCCAGACACTAAAGAAGTTTTGTTTTCTTTTCCTCTCCGCTGAGATTTAGTCTAAATTGTCTTGCTGCAGTTTAAACCAATTCCAGGCTCAGGGAAGGGATGGATCTGGTAGGTGCTGCCTTCAGGATGGGACAGTACCTGGCCTGCTAGCTGCCCACCAATGCAGTCCTGTGGGGCACTGACATTATGGAGGGAAGAACCCAGGGTTCCTTTCAGCTCAGAGGCTGCTTGGCCTGCTGGCAGGTAGCCCCCACGGCCATGAGAGAGGTGGGCAGGCTCTGGCTCCCCTCCACCCCCTCCGCCCCCGAAAAAAAGGATCAGGCCTCTTGCTGCTTTCTGGCTTTAGCCTACCTTTCCTGCAGCTGTGGGGTGAGATGCCAGATTAAAGGCTGCAATGTCACAAGTAGCTACGTTGCAAACTAAATTATATGGGAATATGATTTAGTTTGCAATGTAACTAACTCATTTCAAGTGCAACACCCCCACCCCGCCCTTACATGTAAAATGGGATGCAATTAAGCAACACAACATGGGCAATTTTCATCTTGTGTACAAGCACCCTGCATGTTCTGCTCTCTGCAGCAAGAGATAACAGTTTTTCTCTCTCCTCTTTTTATAGCAGCGTTTTGACTATTTGAAAACTACTGTTGCCCCCTCCCCCGCCTTCCTCTATAATCTTCCTTTCATCAAACTAAACACGCTTAGTTCCCTCAATATTTGCTCAGCTTGTATTCCAACACTGTTATCATTTTTGGGGTTTACCTCTGGATCCAGTCCAGTTTCTTTACATCCTTCTTAAATTGTGGAGCCAAGAACTG
>NW_005842087.1:1314667-1340088 GCF_000455745.1 Alligator sinensis | reverse complement strand
TCCTGCTGAGGCCCAAGTAGCATTCAGTAGAGTGTTATTTTATCTCCCATTTCTTATGCATTATACTCCTGTTAGTACAGCCCAACATCCTGACTGATGTTGAGTCTATGATTGAAGGACCCTCCAGATCCTTTCGGCATCTCTACTGCGTTGTCAATCATCTCTCATTTTGTATATGTGCATTTTTTTACTTAGATGTAGTACTTTATATTTGTCCTCGTTGAATTTCTTTCTGTTGTCTACTGCCCAATTATCCAATCTATCAAGCTTCTTTTTAACGCTAATCCTATTCCACTTCCCCCTTCCCTCCCACCCAAAGTGTTTGCAGCCCTCTGTGTCATGTCACCTGAAAACTTGATCAAGAAGCTCTTTTTTTCTGCATGCAAATCTTTAATAAACATGTTAAATGACTCCAGACTCAAAACAGACCCCTGTCAAACCCCTCTTGAGACCTCCTGCCATTCTCACATTGATCCTTTTATAGTTACTCTCTATTTTCTGTTACTTAGCTAATTATGTATTTACTGAGCAGTAATTCTATCAAGTCTATGTTTCTCCAGTTTACTTATAGGAACACCACATGAGACTTTACTAAAAGTGTTTTTACATTTCAAGTATATTACATCCACTGTGTTCCCCTTAACTAGTTAGGTGGATAATAAATTAGGAAAACAAGTTGGTTTGAGATGATTAGTTCTTAATAAACACATGTTAGCTGCTAATGATTATCTCCTTCTCCTCTAGTTGTTTATATATAGATTGTTTATAGTTTGCTCCAGTAACTTTCTAAGTATTGGAAGTCAAGCTGACTGAAGTATAATTCCTGGGTCTTCCTTTTTCTCCTTTTTAAAGATGGCCACTATGTTTAGGGCCCTCTTACATGGTAATTTTGGGTGGCTCCTGGAGCTCTTACCTGCTGAATTAACCTTCTCTGCACATTAGCACCTGAAACTAGTTTTAAGCATTTGTTATGTGGCTCAAAGTTACTCCAGTCTTGGTGAAAATGATCTCTGATTCATGTTGCCCAGCTCATATTATGCTAAGATGTAGCCAGTCTTAGTCACACCTTAGTGTAAATACCCCCTCCCTCACTGGCCCAGATTAGGCCCACTGACTTCCCTCTGCCCTCCCCAGCACTCCAGATCCTCACTCAGTGTCCTCTCTCCAACCCATCCCACTTACTCGTGGCTGCCCATACTGTCTATCCAGAGCTCAGCCCAGAGAAGTGCAGTATCCTGGTGGAAGCATGGACTAAGCTGGTTATCTCTTCCCTGTCTGTTTCCCTGGGACAGACATCATAGGCGGCCACAAGTAAGTGTGGGGGTGGGAGCAGGGGGAAAACCTGAGGGGCAGGGGGAAGCTGCTGGGGGGGAAGGAGAAGCCCAGAATGTGGGGGGAGGGGATTCTTACTTTTCAGTCCTCTAGGCCTGAAGTGCTAATTACAAACTCAAACTAGCACTAACACTAATCAACATTAGTATACCTCACAGTGTAACATGCAACAAGGCACTTAGCTTGTCTCCAGTCCTCTGGAACCTTGTCTGCCATATATAACTTTGTCTATACTGTTGCCAGTGGCTATGCGCATTCTTCAGCTGGTTCCTTCATCATCTTGGGAGGAATCTGGGGGACTCATTTGTTTGTGTGTTTGTTTTGCTAAGTTTATTTTGGAATTAAGTTGAGTTGATTTGCTATCTCTGTATACTGACTCTAGCGATTTGTCTATTAAAATTAATAAAGAATAAATTTAAGATTTAAAAACCATACATTAAACACTTTCTCTTTTTATATATGAGATCTGTTTGCCGGGGTTCTGTATTTATGTTTCTCTTATCAGTTAGGGATCCTTAGCATTTAAGACTGTTAACAATGACATCTGTTGCATGAAAAAGAGAGAACTGTGAATGGTTAGAATGTTAAATGTCTTCCATTCCACCTATAAGCGGAACTTATTTCTGTTCATTTTGTTGAGGTGGAGGAGGGGGGAGTTGATTTTCCACATAAGCATGATCCAGTTTCCATTGAAGTCCAATGGAAATAATTTCATTGACTTTTGTAGACTAGGCTCTATTCATGACCAAATTTTAACTTTGGTGGCTTGGGTATTAGTGCAGACTTAGGCTCAAGGTTGAATCCTAACATACCTAAGAGCTTTGGTGGAAGCATGAGGATTATCCAGGTGTGAAAGTGAAGGGGCCATATGAAGTTTGCTAAGAGGTAGACATTTACCAATACTTTTGATAACTGCTATTCCTTATGTTACAGACTGGCAAATGGAACAGTTGGATAACAATGGCATTTTGTATATTAATGGGCTAATTTTCTTCAGTGCCAAATATGCTCTAGCTGTATATAAGTAGCTTGGCACTTACTTAGAAGTCTTTGCTGCTGAGCTCTCAGTTTGCAAGGCCAAACTTCACTCTTGCTAGCTATTCACATTGCTTGCGTACAATCCTACTAAATTTTATAGTAACTTTAAACCCAACCTAATACGCAGATGATACATAGACAAGAGGCAGTGCAGCACGTATAAAGTGGAATGTGGTAAGTGATTTAACATCTGTAAAGGAATATTTCACAGCAACCCAAAATACTGGAGGAACCAGCTAAAGAAATCTCATAGCCCCTGGCAAAGCCTTGGATGGCCGGCAAGATCCTAGAGGACTGGAGAGAAGCAAACACAGTAGCCATATTTAAAAGGAGCAATGGGAGAATGAATGGAAAAACTTGAATTCTGCCTCTTCAGTTTCAGCTAAAAATAATTACCCAAACTACATTGCTTCCTAAGATAGCAGAGCTGTTACCCAACACTAAAAAGGGCTTTGAAATCCTAAGACACCAGAGGTCTGAGGTAGGGTTTGAATTACGGGGGCACCCAGGGGGACCTAAGCTCCCTGTAAGAGAGAAGCTCCCCCAGCAGCTGGGCAGAAACTGCTGTTTAGAGTGGGGGAAAAGTGGTCCCTTCCCCTCATCACTGCCTCCTGCTTTTTGCTGCAGCCACCTGCAGCCCACACCCAGGCTGCCCTGTGCCTTCTCTCCACTGCCTACGACCCCTCCCCCCACAAAAATCAAAGTGTAATTTGAACTCTGGTCTGAAGTCCCCACTCTGAGGTCTAATTCCAAACAGATATTTGAGATAATATTGATTTATCAGCCTTAGTGTTTCACAGAACTCACATCCCAAAGAAATCCTGGTATAAATCATTTAGAGAGAGGATTTCTTTCTGATTGATATGCAAAATTAAGATCAGAATTATTTGCCTCCCCCTGCCCCCAAAATTGATAGAAACCCATTAACCCCATGAATTATAGTAGCCCCATCACCTTGAAGATCAACTAAGTTTTATTTTAGTATTTGTGTTTAGATTGCTAACTTTCAAGACTCCCAATTTAAAAATTTGGTGTATAGGTATAAGGATGATTTCTGATCCCTCCTTTTCTGGTCCCTTAGGGGATATGATGGTGCTAAAATAAAGTTAAAATAAAAATTGTGACTTTGAAACTGTGTGATATGCTTAGTCTTTGCAGATACAGAAGAGGCTTATCAGTTGGTTTACATATTTAGATGCATTCTATACTGCATGACGTTTCTATTCATGTAGGTAAGGTCAGAATTCTTTTTTTTTTCTTCTTTTGAAGGCTGTGTCTTTGGTATACCCTGATGAAAAGAGAAGGCTGTTTTCAAATCCATTAACTTTTACTAAAGCAATAATATGATATTACTTCTCTGGGGATAGGTTACCTGAGGGGAACAGGACCTTTTAAAAATAAACAGTCCTATTTTAGCATGGCACAGTGAGGTTGGCATTTGAAGAGCTTTTTCTTCTGCAAAGGGCATTTTACAGTTGATTTTAGTATATTTTGGGGATAAAGCTTTCAATAAAAATGTACAGTATCTTGGCAATGCAGATCAACTGCTTCTATTGCTTCTGTTTTGGCATCAGGTTATAGTCTGCTTCTTTTCTGTTTTACTTTCGGTAAGTTTGCATCTCCCTGTCCTCCGCCAGTTGTCCATATTTTTTAGTTTCATCCATCTTATGTTAATTTTTTCTTTGATTTGTTTTTCGTTGAAGAGTGAGATAATAAGTGCGTTTTAGAGGATGAAGTTGGGTGTGATAGTAGGAGGTAATTCAAAGCCCTCTCGTCTTATTGAGAGTCTTTCTACTTACATCAGTAGGTTTTGGGTTAGGCTTAAGGGTGTTCAGGAAATGGCAGATGATGTTGAACCTTTACATAACTAACCCTGATGGTATGCCCTGCTTCTAGACATTTTTATATTATTGTTAGCACTGTTTTTTTTCCCCAGTTACAAGTGTTGATGTGAAGACACAAAAAAGCAAAAAACACCGTTAGTAGAAGAAGCAGATATTACTTTTAGATGCTTCCACAACCAGACTTTTTTTATTACTGTGCTGTTCAGACTCATGCTTCAAACTGGATGGAAACCTTTGGATTTATCTGCTGTATAGAGGCAATCAAATGACAAGGAATGGCAGTCATTGAGTATATATTACTTTGGATCTTAAAATCATTATTCAGCTTTATAAATATAATGGGCCATTCAATCCAAGAAAGATATTTTAGGTTTTTAATTAATACACTTAAAGTGGTATTAACTTTCCTTCTAACTTTTTTTCCGTTGGCTAAAGATTACAGTTGTGGTAGAATGGATAGAGGAACAGTGTAATAAAGCTCAACAAAGGAAAGCATACTTCAATTATTGCTGCAAGAGAGAAACGTGCTGGTTTTTTTCAGATTTCTTATCTGCACTAAAGCATACTATTCAGTACATTTCAATTTTTAAAAGAATTAGCATTATAAGAACTGGCTGGATTGCAGAATTGTTAAATACCACTGGGTGCATCTACACGTGACACTGACTGTGCAGTTGTTACTGTGCAGTCATATAGTACTTGCATATCTAAGTACTAAATGACTGTTCAGTAACCAGAATTACTGTGTAGTAGCATTCCTGAAGAGCTTTTCAGTGACGCTGACTGTGTAGTAGCGTCGTTTCACACTTTGTGCCACACGAAGTACAGCACAGTAGTAATGAACTACTGCACAGTCAGCATCTTGTGTAGATGCAGCCACTATGTACTAAACCAGGCCTATCCAATTGGCAGCCCGCAGGCTGCGTATGGTTCATGAGAGATTAATGTACAGCTCCTGGGCTCTCACCCAGAGGCTGCTCCCTTCATCACTCCGGCTGCTCAAAGCTCCCCCACTCCCTCCTCTAGCCATGGGTTGTTACCTTTGCTCTAGGGCACAGGACAATGTGGGGAGCTGAGGGCAAGTCCAGGGTTACAGCTGGAGGCGGGGGTATTGGGGTTGCATGTGGCAGGGAGATCATACCACACAATGCAGCAGTGGGTGGAGTGCACCTCACAGTGTAGGGGAGAGGAATCAGCACAGTGGAAGAGTAGTACCTGCAGGTGTGTGGTGCAGCAGTGGGTGGGTGGGGGAGTCAACATTGTGTACCTTATGTGACCCACACTGTGTGGCCCCTGGGGCATGTAGCCCCTTTGGGTTTAGATGCTGTATTGACCATATACATTTGATACATATAAACTATTAAATAGTTTAGGTAATAAATTGCATAGAGCATATGTGAGCCTAGTACTCTGTAGCGTCAAGGAAAAGAGTGGTACTGTTGGTGTGGAAGGCTTAACAGTGGATAACATTTGGTTTTCTTGTCTGAGTACAACTCAAATTGTTGCACTTAATTTAATTCCATGACAGAATCATTGTTTTAAATAGAAAAAAACAGATTTAACTGAACATTTGCTTGACTTTCAGAAGCATCACATCTCAGAAGATGATAAGCATTTCTGTAAGATCTAATTCCAATAGATTCAGATAAATGTACCTGAAATAACCCCAACAATTCTTGCCCTTGTCATAACAAGAACTAGATTAAATATTAAATTAAATTACCCATTTTCTCAATCAGTGGAAACTTATGTATTTTCAAAATATATTTAAGTCTGCAGAATATCTGACTCCATACCTGTAACACCAATTCTATCTATTGGTACAAGGAATAATATCCGAAGTCCACTGAAATAAATAGGCACTTTCTATGAGCACACATGTCCCAGTGATATAGTGATATGGGTGGTGCATGAAGGGGAACAAAGGATTCCACATGATCCCTAATTTCCCAGTGTGAGGGTGGGAAGTCTTACAACTAAACCCTAAAAGAATAAGGTTAATGATACAACTTCATATCTTAGACTATGTGCCAACAGCATTCTGCCTATGAATTTAGTTTGGATCCTCATTTTAAGACCATTTTTATAACCTTATGAACAGCTTGAAAGTGAGTTAATATTAATATCATTGGTAATTTAGTTCATATTGTAATTATTAATTCTAAGACCTATGACTACTTGGCAGAATATATTGTGTAGCTAAGAAATCTTACTTTTGATTAATAATCCACAAATGGAATTCTCTTCCCAAGGTCAGAAAGACAGTGATTAGTAGTACTTTGGACATTATTCAAATCATTTTCCCATATCACTGTAGCAGTACAATATAACTTAAAGGGATAGCTCCTGAGCTGGCATAAACCAGCGCAAAGTCTTTGAAGTCAGCTAAAGCACAAGTTACAGCAATGGCATAATATGACTTTACATTCAGAGAATATGTCAAAACTGCAGATGCTTCTCCAGTGAAAGGAAGACATACTTACATACTGTGACAAAGTTGACTACATATTACTATAGCTAGGACTTCAGTGTTGACATATATTCTGAATGTGTAAGTAAATGGATGTAGCCGTGTTGGTCTGAAGACATAGGCAGACAAGGTTCTTTGGGTGAATCAGATATATTTTATTAGACCAACTTAAATAGTTGGAAAAGAATTTTTAAGCAAGTTTTCAGGTTCAAAAACCCTTCATCAGGCTAAGGAAGTTTCAGTAGTTAGTGTGTGCTCTTCCTGGATGGAATGAAACTGACTGGGCTGGTATGCATACAAGACAGGTAGTCAGTGAAGATGTAGATTGAGGAGCCAATGGGTGAGAAACAGGCTGGGTGGTGGGGGGAGAGAAGGGGGATGAATAGTGGAGAAGTACATGGGGAGTCAGATGTCAGGCAGGTTATTTAGCTTGAATTAGTTTTCTCTTAATTTCTTCCCATTTTTCCAATAAAGTTACACCTGTGTGCATCACACTAATTCATTCATCTTCCTTCTTGGAATGCAGTTCATCCTTGTCCCGTATTTCATGTAGTCATTCAGGAGTTCAAAATGAGATTTTTGTAGCAGTTTAATAGCCACTTTGTACTGGTGTAAATGAGACAAAGTTCATCCAGAGATGAAATCCACCAATTGCACTAGACCTTTCCCATACATGTAGACTAATACCATCCATCTTTTTGCCTTGTTATTCATATTATACCTGTTTAGCTTCTTCAGGCTCAGATAAAGTAAAGCATATAAGCTTGCAATTCAATGGGCCCTCATTCTCTCACACAAAGTTCCCTCAAGCTATTTCTTTTTGGTCACTTATCTCTCTCTTCTTTCCTGTTGCACACCTCTTGTTAGTAATGCAGTAATGAGAACTGTATATGACCTTCAGTTTGTGGATGATTGATGTGTGATGGCTCACTCTGCACAGGATGTGCAAGTGACCCTAGATCTCTTCAATGCTTTGTATAAGAGACTTGGCCTGTTTTTTGAAAGTCACCAAGGTTCTCCACCAACCCTCCCTCACCCTCCCCAGGCCAGCTGAACATCCCTCACATTTTCTATGTGGACTGGGAGGCTCTGGTGTATGTGGAGCACTTTCCATATCTCGGCAGCTACCTCTCTCAACAGGCTACCATCAATGAATAAGTCCAGCGCTGGGTCAACTGCACCAGTGCCGCCGCCTTCAAGCTGCGACAATGTGTCTTAGAAAATAGAAATCTTAGGAAGTTGATGAAGGTCCTGGTTTATAAGGCTTTCATGCTGATCATCTTCCTCTACTGCAGTGAAGCCTGGACCATCTACCAACACCACATTAAGACCCTTGAGAGCTTTCACCAGTGGTGCTTGTGTTGAATCCTGGGGATCAAATGGGAGAACTGCTGGACCAGAGCGAGCATCCTCCATGAAGCTGTGTCCACCAGCATCGAAGCCTTGCTCTTGAGAAATCAACTCCAATGGATGGGCCACTGTGTCCAGATGTCTGAGAACCACCTCCCTCACCAGATTCTCTTCTCCTGACTCTTCATGGCCAACACTTAAAAGGGGAGCCAGAGAAAATGGTACAAAGACACGCTTACAGTCGCCCTCACGCACGGAGGCATTGACAACAATGGCTGGGAGGAGCAAGCTGTTGACCATTTGGCATTATGCCACCTGGTCCACCAAGGCACACATCCCTTCAAGGCCTGACAACTCAATACCGAGGCAGAACAGCGGCAGCGGAGGAAGGAGGAGACCAACCTGGGGCTGTGAATCCCACTCCCCCATGCAATGACAAGCCCCATTGCTGAAGAATGTGTGCATCCAGACTCAGGCTCCTCAGTCACCTGAGGACCCATCAAGCCTTATGGACATCATCCTCGACTTTGAGGGACCACCGCCGCTGCCAGTATTCCAGATATAGGAATTTCTGCACAGATGTGGGGTATGGTCCTCTTGCTTACATATAATATTTTGTGCATCCCAACTTGGCTTTTTTTGCAACTAAATCATATTTCAAGCTAACTGTAACCTGTTGTCCTTTATTACCAGTTGCCTTTTAGCATTATTTCCCCCATCAAGGTTTCCTCTTCTTTAAAGAATGCATATTTCTAGTTACTTTTCATCACTTGTATTAGCATGAATGTGTACAAATTAGATTTAATGTTGTTGTTTTCTGTCCCTGTTTCTACTCTCTTGGACTTTATAGCTCCATTTAGCTCCAGAACAATGCCTCCAAATTTACCATCCTTTACAAGTTTCATTAATGTGCTGTTTACTCCCTTTTACAGATCATTAAGGAAAATGTTGAAGAAGACTATTTGTTACCTGGATCCTTTTAGTACTTCAAAGATGCCATACCCTTCAGTTCTGCATATTGCTAGTCATCATTACATCTTGCTTCCTGGTTAGTTTTCCATCCAGATATTATTCCTATCCAAGTCAATTTGAATGAACATTTCCATTAAGATTTCATGAAAGGAAAGACTTCCCCCCACCCCCCCCCAACTTTGTTGCTACATGTAATTTTTTTTTTCTTTTTTCACCTTCCTCAGAAGCATTGGGTATTGGCTGGTGTGCGCCAATGCCCAGTGGAACTAAAAGCTGGAGATTCCTGGTTAGAGGGTCTTTTCTCTCCACTCAGGGTCAGACTAATTCTTGTATTTGTGATCAGAAAGGAAATTTACCTTTATGGTCATATTGGTATGGACTGTTGGGATTTTTGCTTTCCCCTGTATTGGTGGTGTGGCCCCCTCTCTTGAGTTTCTTGAAAATATTTTAATGTCTTGCAGCAGCAGGACACTGGCCACTGTTGTCCGCTCTGCTGTATGTGTGGCAGGTCTACCTGTGGTAAGTGCTATGTTTTGTGGTTATGTGACAGGTTTGCCTGTGTAGTTTTAGTAATAGGTTAGTCAAGGATTTGCTTGGGATGGTTTGGATAGGGACAGTGATGATCCTGGGTCTGGTTATAAACCAAGTTACCATGGGAACATTAGGTATTTAACTTTACTGTATGTTAGCTATTCTGTAGCAGTTGCCCATGTGCATTATCCTGTATTAAATAAGAGACAGCTTACCCCACTTTCAGCGCAAAGCAAGCTGCCTTGTTCTTATTTCAGGACAAGAGTGTACACATGAACCCATACCATGGAATAGCAGATAAATTGTAAGTTCACATGCTCGTTTACCTCCTGAAACCTTGTTCATGTCGCTATACCTTAAGTAAAATAAGTTTGACTTACAAATACAGAATGGACTTCCTAGTAATGATTGTATTCCAATATACAAAAATACAAATATAAAGAATGGCATATTATAGACACCTAATAGGTGGACTATAATCTTGTCTACAGTGGGCATTAGTGCCTACATTTGAAATTCAATCTGCTCAAGTACCTGGAGAACTGTTTAGTACAAAAGTGAGCGGGTCTTCCTTCTCCTTTTTTATGATTCAGTCTGAGGGGAAAAGTACTATATGTACAGAAATAGATGAATTAATGCAGTTCCTTTGGGACTTCAACAGGGTGGCATAGAACAGCACTTAGACATCTAAATCCTCTTAAATTCCCAATGTGTGACCCTTTATGTGCAAACTATCACTTAAAAGTAATATATTTAATTGGATTACAAATAGTGAAGATGGAGAGAGAGACTATCCACTTCAAAAGACCTGGGCAGTACATCATGTAAAATATTCTACCAAAATGGTGGAAAATTATCCCTAAAATGTCACAGTCTAAAGAGACAGAATCATATTGATAATTAGTTTATAGCATCAAGCCTATTATGTTATATATACATCCTATTGTTGTGAATCATTGAAAATATTTCATCAAAGCTGCACGGTGATGAACATTTATTTTTTCAAAACAAATACTGCAGTATTTTGATTCTGTAATGCCTTTCTACTCAGAAATAGAGCTTTATGAATCGGGTAAAAGTGCCATTAGAGTTTAAATCTGTCTGAAACTGTAGAGGACAACAGGATAGGTTTAAACCATGCTTCATTATATGTACGTTAATGGATGCCAGCAAGAAGGAAGACTGTCAGAAGATAGCTCTGTTTTTAACAACGGTGGGTTCAAAGCTCTGATGATTTTAATAGTCACCAGGAAACTCAGACAGATGTTAAATATGAAGCTGTATTGCAATTTGAAGAATATAGTAATCTATGTAAAAGTGAAACATAAGTATGCTTATCAAAGGAAAGGTGAAATGTAGAGATATTTGTGATTAATTTGTGCGTGATGAACCATTTTAATAATGTTGCAGAGCTAACTGCATCTCTGATAAGAGTGCAAATCTTTACTGGGATCCAGGACAAAAAATTTTAGATGGAGACTACTGAGAGATGACCCAGGCTTAATTATAGATAAGGCTTTTAGACTTTCCCAAGCAACTTAAGTCCCTTAGTCCAGCCAAATGCTTATAGAAGGTGGGTGCTGTGGACATAATGGAAAATCCAAAATAGTAGAAGAAAAGTAAACTGTACCAGGAAAGCATGGAGAGCTCAACACCAGAGCCCACAAATAACTATACAAACAGAACAAGCTAAGATGATACCCAGCATACGGTAAAAGAAAAGAATTGGAATGAATTGCATAACTTTTCAAGTACCATTATAACATTTTCAGCTGTACAAAAAGTATGACAAGGACACAAATAGCTGTAAGGTCTCAGAAACAAGAAGCAACACTGCAGCAGAAGCTGCTTGGACTATCAACCTGAATTCAAATAGTACATTTAGTACTTTTAACCTGAGTACAGGTGCATAAGCCAGTGCAGATCCAGAAACAATATTCTTAGTGAAAGGAAAAACACAGGCAGGTAGGTAAGCTGGTAAACTCAGAATTTAACAGTGGTGGGCTTACCCCACTAGGCAAGACTGTGAATGATGTGCCAGTGTGAATAGTAAATAGGAAAAAGTATAATAGTACCAGAGGGGGGAAAAAATCCATTTTTGAGTTGAAAATAAACCCATTATCAATCCCTTGGCTCATTAAGAGGGCAGAGTCATAGGAGGAGCCTGGGACCAACACCCTCCTCCCCCAAAACAAAACTGAGGAGTTTTGTATAACTTTGACCTCCAGAAATTGAAAAGCTCACAGTTGAAAGATCAGACCCACTGCCACAGTTCACATCTTCAGGATAGTTTTCTTTACTTTAAGGCAGAAATTAACAGGAGGAGCTGGATAGCTTCATTGCTTTGGACATAAAGAAATAGTAGAAAACCAAAGACCAAGACAGTTGGTCAAAACAATGAGGTGTTTACTAAAAAACCTGCAGTGTCAGATTCTAATCCATATTTAGCATTAAATTATGGAATGGCACCAAGACAGAGGATGTGGTCACTTGTTCCCTTTTTTTTCAATGGGAAACTGAAAAACAGGATGGCTTTACTATTAGAAACAGTTTTTATACATTTCCAAGTAACCAGGGGCAGACAAGATTAAAATAAAGAATAATCAGAATGATTTAAGATTCCAGGAATTACAGTCATTTCATAAAAATGATGCTTTGTATATCCACAAAAGGGAAAAAAATAGTCACAAACAGCCATGGTAGTCTGAGTAACAAGAGTATCATTCCAGATGGATATTTATTATGAAAAAATACAGATTCTCTTACATATCCCAGAAGGATAGTAGACAATGAACAATGCAGTGCTTGTTTTGTCCTCAAAGGGCGTGTCCAGACGAGCCCACATGTGCGTCTTTCAGCATCTCAAAGGAGTTTGAGGAATGAGAAAATGTTGCCTGTGCTGCATATTTTTGACCCCTGGATAGCCAGGGGCTGGAGGCTGCAGTGGGTGGGGGGCAGCCATCGATGGGGCCAGGTGGGGCAGCAATCTAGGGGGCTGGAGGAGCAAGTGGGGGGTGGGGCATGTGGGCATGTGGGGAGAGGGGGTGGTAGCCCCTATAGGGGCCACTTGGTCCCTGTGGGGTGCTGTAGCCCCAGTGAGGGACAGCAAAACATATATTTATGTATTTATGAATTCATGAAACGTATTTAGAATTCACTTTTATTATTATGATAGAGACACTCGTAGGCTTGCAAACTGCTTTAACACTGTAAAACTTTGCCCAACTGATCGCGCGCTTTCTCTCTCTCTCTCTCTGTGTGTGTGTGTAGTGGTGTTTTGTTTTACTTGTGGAGGAACATATATTTGGGGGTATTTTACAGAGTGACTTTGGGATTTTTTTTATCAGAGACTTTTCAGTTTTCCATTAGAGAACACCAGAATTTCTGCTAGGGAGGCGAGTGGCAGGACCCTGCCTGCTCAGCTGGCACCTTGGACCCAGCTGGCTGTGGCTGACCTCCTGTCAAATTGAAGCCAGGAGGACATGCTTTGACAGTTCAAAGCAGGCCACCACAACCTGGAACAGAGTCTGGGCAATAGTTGCCCAGATGACCAGGCAAGAGGCACACATGGCAGTAGTGCTGCACAAAGGCCAACTCTGTGGTCACAGCTCACTAGCAGCTGGCCCAGAGGGGCAGATGCTTCTACTGGCTCTGCAGTCCCCATCAGGGTCTGGCAGGGGGACAGCCGGGCTCCGCCCGGTCTCAGCCAGGCAGCTGCCCCCACTGCCAGACTGCTGCAGTGGGTAAAGGTGCAGGGAACTCTCAGGGCTGCTTCAGCAGTCCTGCTGGCACAAGGGGTGGTGTCTCCAGGTACCAATTGCCTGGGTCCCAGAAGCTCCTGAGAGTGAGTAGCCCTGAGCTACTTGATAAGGCAGCTTTTTGTACTGATGGGGATAGGACAGGGCAGCTTTTTGTACTGATGGGGACAGCACAGGTGCTGGCCCTGGGCTCTAGCTCTCCTTGGCTGCAGATCCGGGAGGAGCCAGGCAGGGTTATTTTGCCCCAAGTGTCACAATTTACCCCATACCAAAGTGCATGTCCAGACATGTGCACTAAGGCAAACAGCCCTGGCTCAAATTTGCACCACCTCTATTTGAGCTGCTGCAAGTGCACATGCTTGCATGTGTGGACGTGCCCAAAGGTCTCAGATGGGCAACAATCACAAGCAGGCTGACATAGATAAGCCCCAAGACCTGTACATAGCAAGAACCAATGGTCTTACTCTCACTTAAACACGATAGCTAGGTTTTAGGGAAGACATTCAGGTTTACAACACAGCAGTGGGTACCTCCGATTGAATTGTAACATGTTATCTCACAAGGCTGATCATTGAAAACACAGACCTTGAATGAAGCAGGCCTTTCTGGGGCTCCTTGGGTCCGAGGGCTTACTGAACAACACAGCAGTGACTTTGTGTTTTTGTGGTTTGCTTTAAATGCTTTAAGTAGATGTGTTTCTTTTCTGTATTATTTATTGTTTATTACTAAAAAACTTATAAAAGAAGGATTGTTTAATGTCAGTATCTCTACCTGGAAGTATAATGATAGTTCTGTTCCTGCAAGTGCATGGTAAAACCAATAACTATATCATAAACATTTTATAGAACTGAGATGTGAAAAGATTTTTTTTTATTGGCTGTTAACATACTTGCCATGTTTAATATCACACTAGGGAGTTTGCTTTCAGTCACAGTTCAGTTATATGTGTCTACCTTTCAACCTTGATGCAATACTAATGGTTTCTTATTAAGCTCAGTCATGGATGAGTCTTGAAAAGACATAGGGGACCTCTTTTATCTTGCTGGAATCTACATTGCGGTAGATATATTAACTGAAAAGCTAATGCATCAGCACTGTAGTACTTGATGGCCTGAAACAAGCTGAGAGATGTTAAGACTTGCATTGGAAACTGGAATATTTTAATAGGATAGTAATGCTTTAGCTTTAGGCACAATTTATAATCTTAGTTTTATATTGCAGTGGTGTCTTCATTCTTGAGAGTAGGTTTCAGAATATCTATTTAAATATACAGTATTCCCTCTTAAGTAGTTTGTTTTTGCTTCATGATATCAGCAACATAATTTTCTATCTGAATGTAACAGGAGATCTTATTATATTTCTAAAGAACACAGCTGAATATTTGTACTTTTGCCACTTGGCATTTATGGGGGAATGCCATTTATGAGAGTAAAACCTAACTGGAGCTAAAATTCATGAGCTTTATACATTTGGTTGTAATTTTAGAGTATGAAAATAATACAAGGAATGTATTATTGCATAAGTATTATATATAATTTTGAGGGCCTGATCCAGTTTTATAAATCAGCAAATAATCAGTGAAAAGACTTGTACAAAGAGCAAATATTTAGGATCGAAGGTTGCAGTTCCATTTAGTGAGCCTATGGTGAATCCATACATAGTCTTGGGCAAATCATTTGTAACTAAATTCTACCAGCCTTTCTTATGATGTGTACTGTATGCTCTTCACTCCTTAAGTAGTCCTGGTGACCTGGACCTTGATCTTTCTCAGTTAACTCTCTTTAAATTAGGTGTAATAATCCTTAACTTCATGACTACACAGGTCTGTTCTGAGACTTCATTTTGTTTGTAAAACACTTGGGAATCCTTAGGTACTATATAAATTCTGTCAGCCTACAGTCCTGTTTTACCGATTTCTGTAAAATCAAAGAATGAATGGGCCATACCCCTTATAGTGGAACAGGATTAAGATTCAATTGGTCAAACCAGTGGAAAAGCTATCAGCCTTGTTGCTTGCATTATACAAGCACTATGGTTGTATGCGGAACTTTAGTCTCTATTTTTTCCCATATTAACACTTAATTTTTTTTAATTTAAAGTCATTTTCAAATCTCTAACAAAAATATTTTTAGCCAAATAACTATTGACCAGAACATGAAAATAGAAAAAGTGTATAACTGGCTCACCAACTGTCCTAAATTTTTCAGTGACAGATATGTTACTAGGTAGGGTCAAGTACAGCTGGGTTTGTTCTCCCCTCTGTGGATTTTTGTGCTTGTTAATCATTTTATTCTTCTGGGTAAATCTCATCATATTAGTGTCTATTTGGGCCCCAAAAGGATTTAAAAATAGCTTGAGTGAAAAGAGATAAGGAGTAGTGATTTAGGGACGGAAATCAAACTGCAGCATGATAAATTTAGTGGGTTTTACCTGTCTATTTTAGTGTCCTCATTATTTTCCTTTTTTTTTTAAATAAATGACCTGTTATCTATAATGCAAGGGCATTTCTATGTATTCTAGCATGAAAAGTATAACTGGATAGAAGGGTGTTATTAAATTGCTGATTGTAATTTAGTGTATAAATCAGAGATTTTGATTTGGTATATCATAATCTTTAAGAATAAACTGTATGCTTGGTTCAAGAAGAAAACTTGTACTACCAGCTATGCAAATAAGGGACAAGTTCATCCTTTGTTTACATGCCTGGTACTTTTCTTAATACAGATGGGATTTGTGTTTTACATGATAAATTCTTAAGAATAGATAACAAAGAGCAAAATTGGGTTTAAGATAACAGCTATTTAAAACTCTTAATTATATCACATAGTCAATCACTAAGGTATTATTGTTATGCCGTTTCATAGGAAAATGTTCTAGAAGGGTTTCCTATTGGAAGGAAGGTTAAAATAAAGACTGTGAGTCCCCAGGTGCAGGGGTGGGTCCTCATGTGCAGGGTCATGCAGTTTGTGTCACCATGAACCAACATGGGGAATGTGTGCCACATGGCAAATTTGCAGCACATTGGCAAAATTTGCTACTAGGAAATCCCAGTAGCAAAAAAAAAAACCTCTGGGGAAAACTATAGTGCAGGCAGGACATGTTTCAGTTGCTTGTGCAGGAACATATGGAGGGCTGGCCATCCAGAGCAATGTTCTGTCTGCTAGCCAGGCTCTGTACTGCTGGATTTGCACCCCTACTGCAACAGGGTCCTGGGATGGAACCCACAAATTTTTGCCCAGAAATAATATCAGCTATAGAAGCATCTGTGAGTGTACAGGGACCATATACAATGTTCAAGGTTTGCTTGAAATAGTTTGGCCCGGCACAACTATTTTAGCACAGCCACTCGCATCAGATCACTATAGAGCATCTTTCATCATGTCCCTTATCCTGTCTTTATCTCTGAGTTTTAGTTTGTGGGAATTAATAACAATCACAGCTTGAATTCTATTTAAACATATTTTAATTGCAGGCCATTTAATTATAATCATATTGATCTGCTATCAGTTTATCGTGCTAATTTCTAACTTGGTGCTAGACAGGTGGTTAGTTACAGTTCATGATCTTCTGAATTGTTTCTGTTACCTTTCATAGATTCTTAAACTAGGGATGGGTGGGACTTCAAGGGATTATCTAATACAAACCCCTACTTCAGGCAAGAACACCTCTGCCCAAGCCACACCAGACTAGTATTTGTTTAAAAAACTCCCAATGATAGTGATTCAGAAACCTCTCTAGGTTGTCTCTTTCAGTACTTGAATACCTGTATTGTTATAAAGTTGTTTTTAATATCTAACCCTGCCACATCTTAATCCCAGATACAGGGAAGTTTGTCCATCCATCAAGCTACTACAGCTGGGGAACCTACCGTGTTTAAATATGTCAGTGCTGGGGGATGTAGGGGGGAGAAGGAATTGAAAACCTCAGGAAATGTGTATTTTGCTTTTTATAGCTGCACACACCTTAAATAAGGCAGTGCCAGCTATAGATTTGCACATCCCAGGCTGGTTCTTCATAAATTGGTAGCAGTCAGAGTTTACCAGCTTCTGGATATATACTGCCATAATTGCTACTCCTCTTCAGGTAAAGGAACCAACTTCCAAGGGAAGTGGTGCTGGCTCCTACCCTGGGGGTCTTTAAGAAGAGGCTTGATGCCTACCTGGCTGGGGTCATTTGAGCCCAGTTTTCCTCCTGCCCAGGCAGGGGGTTGGACTTGAAGATCTACAAGGTGCCTTCCAACCCTACTTCTATGATTCTATGAAAGCCACTCTATTGGACTTTGGCCCTGTAACTTTGGGACTAGCTTTGTATAGAATATCAGAAAAGTATCCTTCCTCACCTGGAAGTTCACCTCCCACTGGTGCTAATCCTCAGAACAGCTCTCTCCCAACAATCTCTTCTTTCTTCCCCTCATAGCCAGAACAGGCATATAACACTCTACAGCTATAAGCCACTCCTGGTTGTGGAAAGCATTTCCTCTTTGGGTAGTTTGCAAGTATCAGGTACAATGTTGTGTGAGAGGATTGTTCAATGTGGCCCTTCAGTTGCTTGCAACTACTTGTTCAGGATGGGGATTAGAAATCATATGTGGACTGGGCAGAAGGAAGCCTTGTGCATCCCTAGAGCTCAGTGTTGTTGGGTAGGCAGCATGTCAAGGAACTGCAGACGGATTTCACAGAGCTGTTTCTCTTTGCTGCTTTCTGAGAGTTTCTCATGGCTCATGAAGGGTGGTTGTTTCTCAAGGGGGCAATCCTATGGGTGCAGAAGGAGACAATCCCATTGCGCATAAAAGGCAAAGGGGCCAAGAAGCCCTCTTGGCTGAACAGAGAAGTCCAAGAAAGCCTAAGGGCAAAGAAAGAGGTATACAGTCTGTGAAAACAGGGGGCAGCTAGCAAGGAGGAGTATACCTCCCTGGCTCATGCTTGCAGGGAATCAGTTAGGAAGACCAAAGCAGGATTAGAAGTTAGGCTGGTGACAAAAATTAAGGACAACAAAAAGTCCTTCTTCTGGTATATAGGGAGCAAAAGGAAGATGTGGGATAGCATAGGACCTCTACAGGACAAACTAGAGCAATTGATGACAGAGTGGGTGGGGGGGACAAAGCTGAGCTCTTCAATGAGTTCTTTGCATCTGTATTCCTAGACACAAACCAAGACAAATCTCCCAATTGGATCATAGATAGACACAGGAGGGACACCAGCCCACCAACTGTTAGTGCAGACTTAGTGAAGGGGCACTTGGAGGGGCTGGATGTGTTCAAATCAGCGGGCCTGGATGAACTTTATCCAAGGGTGCTGAAGGAATTGGGCAGTGTCATAGCAGAGCCACTGGCACAGTTGTTCAAGGACTCGTGGTACTACGGTCAGGTCCCAGAGGACTGGAAAAGGGCCAATGTGGTCCCTATTTTCAAGAAGTGGAGGAGGGATGAACCAGGAAACTATAGTCCAGTTAGTCTCACCTCTATCTTTGGAAAAACTCTGGAAAAAATCATTAAGGATCACATCTGTGGGACCTCGGAAGGGAAAATAATGCTGAAAGGAAATCAGCATGGGTTCATTGCAGATAGATCCTACCTGACTAAACTTGTTTCTTTTTACAACTAGGTCACAAAATGCTTAGACACAGGAGACAAGGTAGATGTCATCTACCTAGACTTTAAGAAGGCCTTTGATATGGTATCCCATTGTGTTCTCAAAAATAAACTGACAGGCTGTGATGTAGATGATTACACAGTCAGGTGGGTGGCAAATTGGCTTATGGGTCACACCCACACAGTGGTGGTGGATGGGTCGAACTTAACTTGGAAAGATGTGGACTGTGGAGTCCCTCAAGGCTCAATCCTTGAACCAGTGCTATTCAATGTCTTCATCAGTGACTTGGATGAGGGTGTGGAGAGCACCCTGTCCAAGTTTGCACATGATACCGAATTATGGGGCAAAGTTGACATGCCAGAGGACAGGGAACAGATCCAGGCAGATCTGGACAGGTTGGAAAAAGGGGCAGAACGAAATAGGATGCAGTTCAACAAAGACAAGTGCAAAGTGCTGCACCTGGGGAAAAAAGAACCACCTACACACTTATAGGCTGGCGGATGACCTTTTCAGCAGCACAGCAGCAGAAAGGGATCTTGGAGTCATAGTCAACTCCAAGATGAACATGAGTCATCAATGTGATGAAGTGATCAACAAGGCTAACCACAGTTTATCATTCATTAGCAAATGCATGACGAACAGGTCCATGGAGGTGATGCTTCCCCTCTATGCAGCACTGGTCAGGCCACAGTTAGAGTACTGTGTCCCATTTTTGGCGCTGCGCTTCAAGAGGGATGTGGAGAATCTTGAGAGGGTTCACAGGAGGGCCACTCATATGATCAGAGGCTTGCAGGCAAGGCCCTACAGGGGGGACCTAGATCTCTTCAGCCTGCACAAGAGAAGGCTGAGAGGTGATCTTGTGGCTGCCTATAAATTCATCAGGGGAGGGCAGCAGGGAATAGGAGATGCTCTATTTACTAGGGCATCCCCTGGAGTAACTAGGAACAATGGCCACATATTGATGGAGATTTAGGTTCGACATTAGGAAGAACTTCTTGACAGTAAGGGTTGCCAGAATCTAGAATGGGCTTCTAAGGGAGGTGGTGTTCTCCCCTACTTTGGGAGTCTTGAAGAGGAGACTGGACAAGCACCTAGCTGGGGTTGTCTGACCCCAGCGTTCTTTCCTGCCCAAGGCGGGGGGGAGGGCAGACTCAGTGACCTACTGAGGTCTCTTCCGACCCTAATATCTATGAATCTGAGTGGAAGTTTAAACTGGGGACTTTGAGGCATACTGGCTCTCTGCCTGAGACAATCTTCCTAGGGTAGGAACTAGGGAAATAGAATTTGCCTCCTCTTCTTTTTCTGGGTATGAATTGAATTTAGCTCAAAGAGTTGGTTCTCTGTTCTTGTATTGTTTTGGTTGAATGAATTTAGTATACCTGTGAAAAATGCCAGTCTTTGATAGCTGTAGAAATTGAAGCCATCCATTTAGCTCCAGGTTGAAAGAGCATTGATATCAACACTGCAAACTTGGCTTACATGCTGGGCTGTATCTCAGAATGGGATACTTGTTGGACAAATTTAGTGCTCATCTCCCTGATATTTAAACTTAGTGGTGCAGCACCTGAAGAAACACTGGGTAAATGAGACTTCTAGTCTTACAGCTGAAAGCCTTTACCAGTATGACAGAACAAAAGTGTGAATTAAGGGTATTTAAGGCTCATTTATATGTTTATCTTTAGCTGGCATATATTTATAGCCAAGCATTGTATTGGAGGTAGGTGTGTAGTTCCACTGTGATGGTTATAATATGATTGTAGTCTCCACTATACTCCCGGGAACAATATAAAAATAAATGTTGCTTCTCACTATGACTGTCTAAAGACAAATATTTTTAATAAATAAGACCAAGAATGGAATAAAATGCAGCATTGCATTAGGAACTAGAATAGTGCTAATAGCCTTTGGAAAACCATTATGCAGTCTCTAATAATGCAATATTGTTTATCTTCTTTGTGGACCTGTGTAGTCTTTATACATATAATGTGGAACACTCGTTTCATAAAATCTTGTAAGGTAGAAAATAAATTAGTTTTGGACTGATGATCTGATTGTTTTTTTCCTTAAATGGATTCCCTTGCCCCCCAATTGTTTCTACTTCCTTTCACAACAAACAAGAAATTCTAATAAATAAATGTAACTGCCTTTTGTGTCTTTCTTTCCCTGCAAGGTACAAGTCCTTATTTAATTTTTATTGGTTTGCTGAAAGATCCAAGGTTCTTTTTTTAAACTTGATGTGCATGTGTATTGATTAGATTTGAGCTCTGCTTCTGGCATGTTACTAGACTTCTACAGTTGTTATTTTGTCACAACTGAATTCATGGTTTAGGTTTTTATTTTACTGTTGTATAAGAAGACATTCAAAGTATTATGAAAATACTTATCTACATGTAATTTATCTCTGATATGTATTAGGATGTCCATTTTACCTACATTTTCATTATGGTTAACTGCCATGGATGTGCAAAGTATGGAATAATAAGTTGGTTACTACTTTCCTTTTTTGACAGATGAGGCACATTGATTTGGCTGCATGGGGAAAAGTGGCTATTCATTATGGATGAACAGAAGACTTCATTCCTCAACTGTGTGAGTCTAACTTTCTTAAGTACTACTTTCAATGAATGCTAACTTTCTCAACTTTGTGGGGAGAAGGGGACAATTTTTTTTCCGCACAAAGACATTTCATATGCTCCCCCTTGTGAAACTGAAGGAAGCTGGATATATAATTTACTTTTAATAAACAAAATAAATCTAGTGGAAAATATGTTTTTACACTTTAATGTGAATTCAAAAATAATTGGAAATAAAATAAACTATATTTTACCAGACATACTATTTAACAATATATATGAGCAAAAAAAAATGGGGAAACCCCCCCACCCAAAACCCTAGCCCTGTGAGTTATCTATTTTTGTCTGAAAATAGTGAGTACAATTCTACATCTACCATTATTTATATATCTAGTTACTTACATGGAAGTCAGAACTGCAGGTGTAGTCATCTCTTTGATTATGTTATATAAATAATGATAGGCAGAAAATTGTGCCTGAAGTGTTATGAGTTTGAGACAGAAGCTTAAATTGAGGTTTCTCTGAAGATTAAGCCTTAGAGATACAGGCGCCTATGTTAAGAATACTCTATTGAATGTATGTTGTTGATTCCCCAAATATATTTAAATGCTTTACAATTATGTATTATTAATTTGTGATATAATCTTAATGCAATTTCATGATTAATATTCTAGAGATGGCTGTCTTTGAACTGATTGTGGTGTGAGTGAAACAGAGACATTGGGGCCAGGTGCTGACATTACATTTTTCCATTTTAGGTGGTTGGAAACTGGTGTATACCTGTAAGAAAACAGAAGTTTGGGGCACATAGGCCTGTTTCAGAATGGCAGATCCTGTTTTAAGATAGACCTGGATCAATGTAGTATGAGGCTTATTTGATCTAGGTTAGATTGGTTTATTGAACGTCAGTGCCAGGTCCACTTGTGAATCAATGTAGGTCCCTGTCTCCTGGTATTCCAGAACACTGCTAGCCTGGGACACTTTGTGGTGCCTCCTAACCCATCCCCCCCACCAGAGACCTGTGGCTTGGCCAAGCAGCCAAGTCCCTAGCTTTCCCTTGTCCTGAGCTTGCTGTCAGCTTCAGACAGGATTGGGGGTGGGGGGTGGAGTATGACTTGTGAGCTAGTGGAGGGAGGCAGTGCCAGTAGTGCATCCTGGACTCCTGGCTGAGTCAGTGGGGCACAGACTGTCTCTCCCTTGGTCTGTCAGAGTCTTGGGACCCTGCACTGCAGTGGCTTCAAGAAGGGCTTGCAGGATTTCCCCCCTTGAAGCCAGTGCCAAATTCCTGGATGAAGCAGCTTCTCTGTACCTTTTGATGGTTGATCATTTTTTACATGGAATGTATTGAAGATGAACCCTATTTCTTTGGAAAAAGCCTTTTGGGGCAGCCACAAAGGAGCTTCTAGGTGTGTTTGCTATATTTTGGACAATTCTAAACATTTGGGAACTTCTGAGCCAAACTCTGTCCCCTGGCAGCAGTTCTGGTAGTGGTTTTGCTCGTTGTCTAATATTGAAGTTTCTTTGCTGATGACATTTTAGTTCAGTGACTTGATTCCTAAATTTCTGATGGTTCGGCCTTCTAGAGTTAATCTGTATTGGTGCCACAGGTAATGGCATTCTAAGTTATTTTCTCATGAGCACTTCATCCAGAGAGTGTCCTGATGCCAGTGGTATAGATCAATATGTCAGGAATGACAGATTTGGATCTCTGGAGTTACATTGAAGTTGTTTCAGAGTCTGTATTGCTCTCACCTTCTCTATTGCTCTGAGGATAGTGAGGACTGCTAGTGTGATGCTGAAAATCAAAATTCTCTGCAAACTGTAGGAATAACTCGGAGGTAAACTGAGGTCCATTGTCTAATATGATGACCTCAGGATGGCCTTGCAAATATAGACTTCAGTATTTGGATGACTTGTGCTGATGAGGTCTGTGTAAGTGAAGCCAAGTCACTGTACTTGGAATAATCAACTACCATAACATGTGTGTCCTTTCCAGGAAAAGGAATCAGTTACCAAGGCTTTTCTGTTATCTTTGTAGAAAGTAATGACTCCACAGAGAGTCTTTTTTTCTTTGTTAAATTTCTCACAACCTTCTACAAAATCTGAAGCTGCTTATTCAGCCTGGGCCACCATATAGATTGTTGTTCTCTTGCTCTGTATTTGTTTATATCTTGGTCTCCTTCATGGACCTTCAAAAACAACTTCTTCCCGGAGCACCTGAAGGATCACAGTGCATCTTCCTTTAAGGGGTGGTTCATCAGCTATGTGGAAGTCATTTTGATCCTGCCAATATGGTTATAGGTTCTTTGAAGTTTCATCCAGTGGCTGCAAAGGATTCTGGGTAGCCCTGTCCAATATCTGAGGGTGAGATTACATAATACAATTAGACCATATTAAGAGCACTTAAAATTTGAATAATCACACATTAAAACAAGTGCTAAGTGCCCTTTAGATATCTTAAAGTTGTTCCTCTTTGGACCAGGATCTTCTTTGAACCATGCTACCTAGCAGGAGTTATGTTAACTTTAGGTGTTTTTCCCTGACTGTCTGCATTCTGGCAGTTTGGTCCTCTCCCATAAGTCTGGAGGATAAGGTCTCTGATCACTCCATACTAATCATCTTTAATATATTTTTTCTGTTCTTAATTGCATAATAGGAAGTGATCATTGTTTTACTATTTAGCATTCTTAATGGCAAATATGTAAGTTACCTCCATGTGCATGAAAGAGAATCTTGCAAGCAGCTATTTTAACAGCTTAACCATTGGATTTAACTTTGAGCAAATAATAAAGCAATGACAGTTTCCTTTATCAGCAAAATGGAAGAGTCATCTATCACCTCTGAGTTTACGCTTCTTATAAATGAACTGGTGATAGTGATATTGTTCAAGAGTTTCTATTGTGAATTGCCAGATTTCTTTAGGATAGGGATCTTCTAGAGGACTACAAGCCATTTTGATTAATTTACTTACCTGTGTTCTCCAATAAGCACCTTAAAGCTCCTGAAGTTGTTGTGGTTGACAGGTCTTCACTTCATAGAGTTTTGTGTGCAGCTAACAAAGAATCTGTGCAATCCCTTGAGCAATAAGAAAGCCCCAATATGACATTAATAGGTGAAACTGTCAAGCAAAGAAAAGAGGTTTTTTCTTAAGGAGATTTTTCTGTATATAATAAATCTGACTAGAGACCTGTCCTTGATATGATTATAAGAATAACTTTATAGCTCACCAAGCTCTGGTTCTTTCTCCCCTACTGCACAGTTCAGGTTTCTTTCCATTTAAAATTTCTAAATTCAGCAATAGAAAACCTAGTAATGTCTGTTCCCTGTCCAGTGCTGAAGTACATATCTGGAAATCCATTAGAACTTTAAAACTGGGTTACACACTTAAAGTGAGGTCCTCAGCTGGTGTAAATCATTGTAGGTCCTTTACTTCAAGATCAGGTTCCCTTGTGCTGAGCACTGTACAAATACAGGGGGAAAGAAAAATCTGTTCCAGTGATTTTTCATTTTGAAAGATTTAGCAAAGCATTGAGAGGAAAGATGTTTTAATGCTTAGAGAACTAGCTGAGAACTTCAGATATTTTAGTTCAATTCCATTCTCCATCAAACAGTAACCTTAAATAGGTCACTTAAGGCTTCAGATTTCTATCTGTAAAATGTACCTAGTAGAATTTTACTTCTTCTCAGGAATGTTGTGAAGACATATATACATTAGCAATTGTGACCCTACAGTAATAGAAGTGATATGTATTGCTAAGGTAGAATACACCATGAAAATAACTCATAATTTGTAACTTTAAATATTTAGTGGTGGTTGTTCTTTTTAAATGAATTTCTAATTAATATTTACTTTGAAACCAAAAAAAAGAGATCCAGATCCTCAGATGGAGTAAATTACCTGATTGAAGTAAATGAACCTGACTAAACTGGTTTCCCTTCAGATTTATGGAGAATGGCAAGAC
>NW_005842087.1:1310388-1314657 GCF_000455745.1 Alligator sinensis | reverse complement strand
AGGAAAAGAGTAAAGATAGATAGATAGATGCTTAATTATGATCAGCAGCTTGCCAGCATCAGTGAGCAAAAATGAATCCTAAGAAAAGATATGAAGGAGATGTCCTGGTATTTTTAGTTGGGCCTGCTATCATTATGTGGTTTACTGACTGTGACAGGGTTTACTGCAAGTCACTGTAAGTAAAGAGTGCAGGAGGCCAATTCTGCTGTGTGGAGCTACAGCAGAGGAGCACAGGTTGGTCATTAGACAAAAGAGAACCCCCCTATGTGTGCTGGGGAGCTATATTATTGGAAGAGGTGGGGCTTAGAGACATATAAGACCAGGACTTGAGGCAAAGGGTCAGTCTGGCCCTGCATGCTGAGGGGGGAAGGAGCCCCTAAGAGAGGGGTGCTTCAAGAAGCAGCAGGCCCATGGGCATCTGAGATGACCTGGGGAGCTCAACAGAGCAGACAAAATGGACATGTGGCTTGTGGCAGAGTGTTAGTTTACTTTGGGAATTGGTTTGCTTATATTTGTGTTATGCTTAAGTTTTACATTGGAGGACTGGATTGTGGCTACAGGGATGGGGCACCTGAGGGGCACCCAATTTAGAGCCTTGCCTGAATCAGAAAGCCTTAGGGGGCTGGGCAGACTGAAAGCAACCTGGCTTGGGTTAGCAAGTGCAGGGGGCTGCCAAAACAGACAGGGCTGTGGAGTCCAGAGCCCGAGGGTGAGATCAGGGTCGGGGCCCAGAAGCTAAAGTCTGGGGCAGTGGACCCTGGATGAGGGACACAGCCAGTGTAAGAGGGCCAAGGCCAGAAAATTGAAACCCAGACTAAAGTTTGTAGCCTGAGGGGTCAAGTGCTGCAGTGGGGGTCAGGGGCTTACCTCTGATTAGATGTTGATTGACACCTGCAAGGCATGGGTGTGGCTATAGGGGAGGCTGGAGACCATGATTAATACCTATAAGGCAATTTAGTGCCTGAGGGCAAGACTTGTTCTAGTTGGCCACATAGAGCACAAGACAGTTGAAGGACTAAGGTTCACTCTGAGAGCCTATGGCAGCTTCCTACAATAGTAGAAATATCATCAAGATGTGGCAGGAGTATGAAAAAATGAAGAGTACCCTAAGGAGCCAGAGTCACTGGGGCACCAGGGGGCATCACAGCCACCCTTGGGGTCAAGGCCTTGTTACCCAGTCATTACTTTTTATGGGAAGGAATTACAGCGCTGTTAAACAATTAAACAATGCAGCATAGCTTAGTGCAAGCATTAGAATAAAATTTAGATTCTGTTCTTAGACTTTGTATTGTTTGTCTTAACCTTGCCCCTACACGTAACATTTTTAAATATTATAAAAGCATTAGTCTGTCCGTCCATAAGACTTTATTCACATTCTGATTGGTTGTCTTCGCAGCCAATCACAATGCTTACTGAAACAACCAATTAGAGTGCTCTGCACAGACAGAAGTACCATGATGACAGTGGGACTGAAGGGCTGGAGTGAGAGGCCAAGGCCAGTGCTGCCTTGCCTCCCTCCCTGGTCCTATTTCTTGGAGGCCAGGGGGAATGGCTGCATTCTTGCGGGGGGGGATGGACCTGGACCCAATGTGGTGGAGTGAGGAGAGGGGGAATGGGGCCAGATGAGAAGTGGGGGTAGGGCCAGATGGGCCCATAGTGGTGGGGACTGAGGGGCCAGAGCGGGGTGTTGCATGGAGTCAGATGTGGGGAGGATGGTGGAGGGCCCCATGGGCCCAGAGGCAGAGCAGTGGAAGCACAGGGAGTTGGATGCTGCTGCTCCACCCCTGCCCACCCCAACCCCTCTGTCATTCTTGATGGCCAATTGGCTAGTATTATAATAGCCCTGATAAAGTGACACTACAGGAATTAAAAAAGAAGCAAAAAGAGAACATAGTTTCCTATATTGATTAGGATTAGTCATGAACAGGGATCTGGGATTTCTATTCCCATGGAAAAATGGAGAAAAATGCAAATTTCCCCCTTTAGCAGATGAAAACATGGATTTTTCATTTTAACAGAGAAACCTGCAGATTTTGCACTTTTGCAAAGAGCTCTTTGCAGGCTGACAGAGTTCCAGCCTACAGGGGGCTGGGGGTGGGGGGCGAAAGCAGAAAGAGGGTGGGCAGACAGGGAGTGCCACCAGTCAGACTGGAGAGCAGCTCCTGCAGGTAAGTTGGAGGGTGGGGATTGAGGCCCCCATAGGGAGGGAGGGAGTTGGCTAGGGCTGCTGCCCAGCCGGGCCATGTGTCAGGCTTGGGGCCCAGGGTGAGAATGCATGGCTGCAGGGCCCCAGAGAGGAGCAGGGTGGGGCTGTGGGCAGCTTATCTGGGGGCAGGCAGTGGGTATAGCTCCCTGCAGGTATGCATACTCCTGTGGGGGCAGGGGGGACCTGTGTCCCCCAGATCTGTGTGCGGGGTGGAGGTTGGTGCAGGATGCCTGCTGTAGGCTCAGGCTCCCTGCCCTGCTGCCCTTCCCCAGAGTCTCCACAGCCCAGCAGGTGTAACCTAGTGCAGCAGAGAAGAGCAGGGCCATGTGGGGAAGCTCATTGCTGTTGTGAGCTCTGTGCTGCCCTGGCAATGCATTCCCTGCCAGGGCAGCGTGGAGCTCACAGCAGCAAGAAATGTGTCCCCACTCTGCCCTGCTATGCCGGGTTGTACCCACTGTGCCATGGAAACCCTGGGGTTAGGGCATCAGGTAGGAAGCTTGAGCCTGCAATGGGAAGGCTGCCTCTGCCCCCAACCTACACACAAATCTGAGGGCTCAGGTCATATTGCCCTGAGGGGTCAGGCCAATGCTCAGGATCTCAATATTCTACTGTTAGACAGGAGGACATGGTGTACAATTGCACATATACAAAAGACGCACAAATCAATTAGGTGCATACACACACACACACACACACACACACACACACACACACACACACTACCAGCTCAGGCACATACACATCCAAAGCAGCCTAGGAACATGGATTCTTATCATCAATTCAAGCACATACACTATACACCTCAGAAGTTAGACACAGATCACTAATTCATATATCATGCACACAATGCCATATATATTACACACACACACACACACACACATGCATACACTCTCTCACACTAGCAACTCAGATACACACATGTTCAAAGTAACTAGTTTAGGTTCATGCACACCTATCACCAGTTTAAGCCCATACATGCTACACACACCAAAGTTAGACAGAATCAGTTACCAGTTACCAGCACCTGCACATTCAATACACATATGTGGATTACTAATTCATATACCACACACATATACACACACACACACACACACACACACACACACACACACACACACACACAATTATGTCTATATATGTCTGACGCAGGAGGTACATGGTCCAACTAAGGGGAATGCCTTACTGGACCTGGTATTGGCAACGGGGGATGACCTTGTAGGAGACCTACAATTGAAAAAGGACAGTGGGACAGTGATCCCCTACAATTAAGGGGACAGTGATCACCAAATAATAGAATTCATCATAAGACATCGAGTGGGTAAGGTAACCAGTAGGGTGAAAGTGCTAGATTTTAGGAAAGCTGATTTCAATGAACTCGGGTGTTTAGTCAAGGACGCACTGCAGAGTAAGAGTTTCAAAGAGTTAGGAACCCGGGAAGGGTGGCTGTGCCTTAAGGAAATGATCCTTTGGGCACAAAGGGAGATGATCCTGATGAGGGGAAAAGTGGGGAAAGGGACAAAGAGGCTTCCTTGGCTGATCAGAGAAATCCAGTGCAGTCTATGGGCTAAAAGGGGGGCATATAAAAAGTGGAAACAGAGAGAGATTACTAAAGAGGAGTATACCTCCTCTGCTCGTGCTTGTAGGGAGGCAGTTAGACAGGCCAAAGCTACCATGGAGCTGAGGATGGCATCCCAAGGTAAAGATAGCAAAAAATTGTTTTTTAGATATATAGGGAGTAAAAGGAAGGCCCAGGGTGGAATAGGACCTCTACTAAATGGGCATAAGCAATTGGTGATGGACAGGGGGGACAAGGCCGAACTCCTCAATGAGTTCTTTGCCTCAGTTTTCCTAAGCGAGGGGCAAGACAAGGCTCTCACTGGGATTGTAGAGAGGAAGCAGCAGGATGCCGGACTACCAAGCGTAGACCCTGAGATGGTGCAGAGGCACTTGAAGGAACTGGATGCGTTTAAGTCGGCAGGCCTGGAGGAGCTCCATCCGAGAGTACTGAAGGCACTGGCTGGTGTCATTGTACAGCCCCTGGGGGGGATATTTTTAAC
>NW_005842087.1:1301949-1309720 GCF_000455745.1 Alligator sinensis | reverse complement strand
GCTTGGAGGCACGGAAGTGGAAAGGGATCTTGGAGTCCTAGTGGACTCCAAGATGAACATGAGTCGTCAGTGTGACGAAGTCATCAGAAAAGCTAATGAGGTGATAACTTCCCCTCTATCGGGCACTTGTCAGACCACATTTGGAATACTGTGTGCAATTTTGTGTGCCACACTTCAAGAGGGATGTGGAGAACCAACCTGTAGAGGGTCCAGAGAAGGGCCACTCGTATGGTTAAGGGCTTGCAGGCCAAGCCCTATGAGGAGAGACTGGGGCACCTGGACCTCTTCAGCCTCCGCAAGAGAAGGTTGAGAGGTGACCTTGTGGCTGCCTGTAAGTTCATCACGGGGGCACAGAAGGGAATTGGTGAGGCTTTACTCACCAAGGTGCCCCTGGGGGGTACCAGAAATAATGGCCATAAGCTAGCAGAGAGCAGATTTAGACTAGATATTAGGAAGAACTTCTTCACAGTTAGAGTGGCCAAAGTCTGGAATGGGCTCCCAAGTGAGGTGGTGCTCTCCTCTACCCTGGGGGTCTTCAAGAGGAGGTTAGATAGGCATCTAGCTGGGGTCATCAAAACCTAGCAGCCTTTCCTGCCTATGCAGGGGGTCGGACTCGATGATCTATTGAGGTCCCTTCTGACCCTAACATCTATGAATCTATGTATATATATGTGTATTCACTAATTTTACACACATATCACTCACCTACACATACACACAAGTGAGTTCCTAAGGGTATTGTGATATGTATGTATGTATGTATGTGCTTGGTGTACTTGGGATACCTGGGGAAAGGTTAAGGTAAGAAAGTAGAAGTGTAGGGAGTGAAAGTTGCTGGAAATGAAAGTTACCGGGACCAGGATTGGAACCGGTAGACTAGAGGGGCCTGGGCTGAAGAACTGAGGCTCAGGAGTAACTTTAGGTTAATTGATCTTAATTGATTAAAAGACAATGACCAAAGCCTGCAGAACAGGGAAGTATGCTGGCACAGAGTCTGGGACTGGGGCCAGAGCTACGGGGGAACTGAAAAGGTAGATGGGGAGATGGAAAATGAGACCAAGGGGAAGTGTGGGTGTAAAGAGGGGCTCTGGGTATGGGGAGCCAGAGGATGGCTCTGGGGCAGCTAGAAAAGTTGCAGGGAGCGGCAGTAGGTGCTGGAAGCTGGAGGAAGGCTCCAGCCGCTGGAGAAAACTGCAGGACAGCTAAGAGGAGCTGGGAAGCTGCGTGGGAGAGGGGAGGATTACAGAAGGTGCGGGGGAAGTCTGAAAACAGAGAGATGGACAGCAGAAAAATCACAGGAAAATCAGCAGTCAGCAGGGGCAGCAGGAAAGCAGAGAAAGGCAGAAGAAAGTCACAGGGAAAAGGCAGTAGGAATTGAGAGGAGATTGGGAAACTAGTGGAGAGGAGTGGGGGCTAGAGCTGAGAGAGAGAGAGAGAATGAGGCTGGAATTTAAGATAAGGAAGGGACTAGGATTCAGTAAAACATGACCCAACTCAGGGTTGCAAATGACAGTGGTTTTATTGAACAGGGGAGACAGTGACACAATGTCAAATTGGTTCCCTTTCACCCACACACCCACACACACACATGCATGTACACACAATGGCAGCAGGGGTTAGAGAGGCTTGATGCAGGGGCTGAAGTCCAGGAAGAGATAGAGAGAGAGAGAGAGAGAGAGAGAAAGTGAAAGTCCAAATTGTAGGAGGAAGTGTGCAGGTAATATCTACTTATCCAGGCTGGAAAGGGGTCCTTGTCCAGTAGGTGTTGTCCAGAGAGGGGTCATCGGCAGGGCCTCTGGGTGGATAGGTGGTGTGGCATGGTGCTGGTCCAGATGGAGAGGGCATCCCACTGGGTCTGTCTTCACTGCCCCTTTTTATAGGGGCAGACCTTGTGAGACCCTAGTGACAGGAGGCATGCCCAGGCAAGGGTCAGCCCCTGGTGTACTGAGCATGTGTGCTCCATGCAGGGATGTGCAGTTTCGGGTGTCTGTAATGGTGAGAGTTGCTGGTTCTGCAGGGTCTTTTGTCTTCCAAATGCTGGTCTTGTCTCTGTTCCTGGGTGAGGTCCATGGTTCCTGGATCAATCAGTGCGAGGTGATGGCCCAGTTATTACAGGCCATTCAGTAGAGGCCTGCTACCATTGTATTTCAATCATTCCCAATCACACTTATTCATCTGGGAACCAATTTACATGGGAGGGGTATGTGACTCATACAGTTGTGACACAGGGGATGCCCGGGCAGAGGACACGAGATGGAGACTCAACATATAAAATGGAAACTTGACATGACTTTGGTTCACTTACAAACACAGGCCTAAACCATACAATATCCATATGAAACAATAAAAATCAATACAAAAATGATAATAAATACAATATACAACAGTAAAAATCAATACAAACCTAATAATACAATATAAAACAGTGGATATCCAAAACCAAAAACTTGCTACCAAAATAAAAATATGTAAAGCTTATCCTACATGTTAGCTTACTTATACTTATCTATAGGGAATACAGAGGGAGAGAAAAAGACAGAAATGGTTGGGGAAGGGGAGCGAATGTAATAATAATAAAAAAAGAAAAACTGGGCATTTTGTTATAGTCACACCTGCCCCCCCCTGAGAATGCACACAGGCACACAGTTGCGGGGAGCTACGGGGAACTGCCCCCCACCCTTGCCTGAGCCTGCAGCACGCAGTGGGGAGGGGGCAGGCTCTACATTCCCATGGGCAGAAACTTGGGCTTGGGCGCTGCTGTAGGAAACGGAGCTGTGGACCTGGGTCCCTGACCCCATATCGCTGGCAGTTGGGGGGGTAGGGGGCTGTGGGTGGCAGGTGAGGGGCACCAGTAGGTCTGAGGGGTTGTGGTGGGGGGACTGAGGGGCACAAGCAGATCTAGGGGGCTATGGTGGGAGAGGGAGTGTGGGGCACCAGCAGGGTTGTGGGGGGCTGTGGGAGGGAGTATGGGGCATTGGCACAGCCAGGGGCTGTGGCTGGGGAATGAGGGGTAGGGGCAGGGGCGGGGGGCTATGGCTTGGGAGTGAGGGGCCTGGACCTGAATTCTGTGACTGAAGGCAGCAGGGGGAGCTCTGATTCTCCATGATAAACCCCAGTATCAAATACTGAAATGTATAGGTATTTAGAATTTATTTTATTATAGTAATTGAGGCATTGGCAGGCTTCCAAATTGTTTAAAATTGTAACTATATCAAGAAAACATTGTTTTCAACTGATATGTATATATATAGTGGCCTTTCACTTTAATCACAGATTTAGGGGTTGTATCTGAATTTTTGCATTTATATATTTTTTTTAATCAGGCAAAACCAAGATCCCTGTTCATAAAATCTGTATTAGAAAGGGCACGTAGAAGGGTTCCTGATCAATAAAACCACCAAAACATAACATGACATTAACACCTGTGGTATATAATTATGCTCTTATACTCTTCTATAAATGTTGTTTTAGTCACTAACTGTGATTATTTTGAGATAATTTGCTCTCTATTTTTGGAATGAGGGTTTTAAATTAAATACTTCCTCTTTTAACTTCACCACTTTTGAAAAGGTTTCATTTCAGATTAAAATACTGCAGCAGAATATCCTTGCAAAAAACATTTTTTTAGATGAAGTGTGTCACTATCTATTGAATTGGATTTTTCACATATTATATCTCATTTATACAGTTGGTGAGGTAATTTATAGGATCCATCATTATCACTACCTGACTGAGATTTAATTATGAATGCATTTATCCATTAATCCATCTATGATTGCACCTTCCCTCTTAAATAGACCTAATGAATGTCAGAATTATATTCTCTAAAAATTGAACCTCAAAATTAGGAGGGTCTAAGCCACAAAATTCAGCTCCAGATCTGCTCTAAATCTTGGGACTGAACATAAGCACTGATCATTATTTATGTGAATTCAAGATTTTACTTCTGAACCAGCATCTATCTATAAGTAATTGAACATTTTGGGGGGCTTAAGATCTGAACATGCACAAAGGCTACTAATTCATTCTATTTTGACTTTTTCTATCAAAATCTATTTTTTGTACTTCTTGAAAAAGCTAAGACTTACTTTTCTCCAATCTTTTCACTGGCTTCACTTCTTTGAAAGCCATTTTCTCAATCTGATTAAGTTTACTGCTTCATCATAGTCTGCATTTTTTCTTGGTAGGCATACCTTGGTTCTGCATAGTACTGATTAATTTTCCTTAAACTTATTATTCCCATACTTTGACTGAACTACCAATAGGATGGTGACTTTATCCCTATTACCACCAAGAAGTGGTTTAGAAAGAACCTGTGGAAGTATTTGGAACCTTATATCTTCCCAGCTATGTACCAGCCTCCTTTGGTTCCTCTGGTTAGGTTTTCTCAAGAAAGAGAGTAGTTTTAAATACAAAAGTCCTTGAGAAAGCATGAGGAGAAAGAGAATCCCTGACATTAGGAAAATAAGTGGAAATACTTGCTCTGCTTTTCAAGCAGGAAGGACAGTTGTGCTCTTCTGGGCTTTAACACCTGGTATACAATATGTGAGTGAATTTTAGAGTATGCTTTGATCCATTAAAAAAGTAGAAACTAGTACTTAAGAGTGAAAAAACTCCAGCTCAGTCTGTGCTTGCAATATGGCCATAATTTAACATTAACATGCTACAACAACCTTGCAAGAATTTCTCTTCCCTTATTAAAAATTAATAATATATCTTATTTATACAAAACTGTATACAAAACACAGGCCCACAGTCAGCCTATGTTTCACTGCAGTATGATGTGGGGATTGGGAAGGAGACACCGTCTATTCCCTGCTGGGGCAGCAGATTCCAGTGAGTGACACACTGTCTTCTGTGGTGGTGGAGGGCATGTTGGGGGACTGTGTTCTCTGAGCTTGAATATCTTTACACTCATAGTTTCTCTTGGGAGTATAGTGACTCTCCCAAGAAAAACTGAATGTCTGTGGCCTTGTCCCAGAAGAAACCATCTGTTTACAAATGGGACTGTCTAGCCAGCAGCAAAACACACACTCTTCACAATCCCCCACATTGTGCTGCAGGAAAACACAGGCTGATCATTGGCAGTCTGGGTCACCCAATCAGGTTTGCACTATGCGCTCTGCCATCTGTCACCAGGAGGACTAAAGGAGTCTACAGAGAACAATGCAGTGACTGACTAAGCTGTAGTGCTGCAGAAAAAATCCTGGGGCTTACAGTAGGCTATAAGCTAATATGAGCCAGCAGCGTGCTTTTGTTGCAAAAAAACCCAACAGCATACTGGATTTTCTTAATAGGAATGTTGCTTGCAAATCAAGAAAAGTTATTTTTCCCATATGTTGAGCATTGGTGTGGCCTTATCTGGACTTTTATGTCCTATTTTGGGTCCCACATTTAAGAAGGATGTAGACAGTATGAAAAGAGTCCAGCACAGAGTAATAAAAATGACATGGGGCCTGGGATACAAGAATTATAAGGAAAGTCTTAAATGATCAGGACTATTTAGTCTGGAAATGAGAACTGTGGGGGGAATTTGATAATAGTCTTCAAATACCTGAAGGGTGATTATGGAAAACATGGAGATGTGCTTTTGTTGCCCTGTGGAGTCAGGCCAATTCTCAGGATCTCAATATTGCACTGTTAGACAGGAAGGCATGGTGTGCAATTGCACATGCACACACTCAAAAATCAATTAGGTGCATACATACACACTAGGTGCATGCACCCCTACCACGTGTGCACACACACACTACCAATTCAGACACATACACATCCAAAATTACCAGCCTAAGCAAATGCATACCTATCACCAATTCAAGCACCTACACACAGTATACAGACCAAAAAAAAAATAGACCAGAATCAATTACCAATACCTGCACACCCAATACACATACACAGATCACTAATTTGTATATCATGCACACAGTGACATACATCTATATCAGTTCACATATATACCACTCATCTACACATACACACAGGTGAGTTCCTAACTTGGGTGTTGTGGTGTGTATGTATGTGTTTGGTGTACTTGGGATACCTGGGGGAAGGTTAAGTTGAGAGAGAGAGAGTGAAAGTGTAGGGGATGAAAGTTGCTGGGACTGGTATTAGAACCAGTAGACTAGAAAAAGAGCTGGGCTGAGGAGCTGAGGCTTGGGGTTACTTTAGGTTACTGCGATGAAAGTTGCTGGTGCTGGGATTAGAACCAGCAGACTGGAGGGAAGTTGGGGTAACTTAAGGTTAATTGGTGTTACTTGAAAGCAGAAAGCCAGCAGAGCAAAGGAGCAATGCTGGGGAAAAGCCCGGAGGCTGGAGCAAGGAGGCTATAGGGGAGCTGAGAGGTATGGGAGTGGGGCTGTGGCGGGGAGGCTGGAGAACACAGAGAGAGAGACTGAAATAGAAGGCAGAGAGAGATAGGGATTGGGAAGAGGTGACAAGAGACAAAAAGTGGCGGGATCGTGGCTGAGAGCTTGTAGAAAGAAATAGGGCTGAGAGTCTGCAGAAAAGGGACACAGAGGAGGCAAAAAGTGGTGGGAACAGGGCTGAGAGCCAAGATGGAGAGAGAGAGACAGAGACTGGAATTTAAGATAGGGAAGGGACCGGGGCTCAGTAAAACACAACCCAGCTCAGGATTACAAATGATAGTGGTTTTATTGAACAGGGGAGATGGCGACACAATATCTTATTGGTTCCTTTGCGTGCGTGCGTGCGCGCGCGCACACACACACACACACACACACACTCTGGCAGCAGGGGTTAAAGAGGCTTGGTACAGGGGCTGAAGTCTGGGAGGAGAAAGAGAGAGTCCAAATTGGAGGAGGGAATATGCAGGTGATATCTACCTATCCCAGGCTAAAAGTGGGTCCTCAATAGCCAGTCGGGGTCTCCTTCAGCTAGGTGTTGTCCAGAGGGGGTTGCCGGCAGGGCCTCTGGGGTGAATAGGCAGTGTGACATGGAGCTGTTCTGGTCCAGATTGAAATGGCATTCCCAAGGAGTCAGTCTTCACTACCCCTTTTTATGGGGCAGACAACCTTTGATCTCCTATGCAAGGGCCTGTCCAGGCAAGGTCAGTCCTGTTCCAGAGGGTTCCAGATGTTCATACTGAGCATGTGCAGCCTTGGCACAATGGTGGGTTGCCTCATCTTTTGTTTCTTGAATGCTGAGGGTGGTTCCAATGGCTGGGTCGTTGGTCCCAGTATTGGTGTTGATGGTTCGGTCATTCAGAGGGAGCTATTTTTAGACCTACTGCCATTGTCTCTCAAGCACCCACATTCATCCCCATTCATTCAGGAACCAAATTACATAGGAGGGGTAGGTGTGAGTCATAGGTTACACAACAAGGGAGACAAGATGGAGGCTTGACATTACAAGATGGAAACTTGACATGACTTATGCTAACTTACACATATAGGCCTAAAACAGTAATCACAAAATATAAAAGCAGTACAAAATCAATACAAACATAATAATTATCAGTTATAAAACAGTGTATATCTATATCAAAATAGCAGGGCACTTATTTGCAAAGAGGGGAGAGAAAAACAAAACTTACTACCTAAAATAAAATGTTAAAGCTTATCCTATATCTTAGCTTACTTATAATTATTTATAGGAAATAGAGAGGGAGAGGAAAAGTCAGAAATAGTTGGGGAAGGGAGGGGAAGGGAATGCATATTTATATCTATAAAAGATAAAAAACAAAACAAAACTGGGGGTTATGTTATACTTTTATCTCTGGCTGTAGGAAACAGGACTAGGACAATGGCCT
>NW_005842087.1:1298078-1301934 GCF_000455745.1 Alligator sinensis | reverse complement strand
AGGAGAAATATCGGTTGGAACTTAGGAGGAACTTTCTGATTATGAGTGAGGTTAAACACTAGAATAGGACACTTAGAGAAATTGTGAAATCTACATCCTTAGAAGTTTTCAAGAGCAAGTTGGACAGTCTAGTCAGGGATGATCCTGCCTAGAGCAGGAGGCTGGGCTAGATGATCTTATGAGGTCCCTTCCAGCTCTACATTCCTATGATCCTATGACCTTGGTATAGTAGTCATGATAGTAACAGAAAAATAAGAAGTACAGTACTCATAGAGTGCGTGGGCATACTCATAGTTCTGATGTTCACAGATATTTATGGTACATACGTGTGTATATATTATATCATGCATGATGATAAAATAAGCTGTATAAGTTTAATAAGTCCAGATCTGTGGACAGTGTAAAGCAGGTAGGGCCAGCACTGCTCAGCTGCTATCTTCTCCTGGCCTGCTTGTATCTCTCGCCTCTTGCCTGTCACAACTTTTGATGTTATTAGTGTTGGTGAGTGGGGAAGACCTAGGACCAATAGTACCTCTGTGAATAGCCTGGCCTACTCAATCACATTGGTCACCCTAGCTAAATCCTTTTGCCTACCTGCACCCACACAGAATTCCCCATATACAGGGTTGTCCTTGTGGCTTTCTGAGTGCTTGTTAGAGCTCCTGCTATGAAAGCTTAGGACCTTTCTTTCTCTGTGGCTATGCCTACCTTGGTCATCTGATAAAGACCTCAACCTTTGGCTTATAGACCTGGCCTCAAAAGCGATTTCTTCCCCTTTGGAGCTCTATCTCAGGGTGCTAGAGTCTGCCTCTTGGCCTGTCATTGTCTCCTAGACCCTATAGCAAAAAAGGTGTGTGGGGGGGTGCACCCCAGCACCCCTATCTGTTATTTCCTTTGCCCCTGTAGCCACAATTTTGTCCTCTGATTCACAAGTCCAAATCAAATCAAAAAGTACAAGCTATCCATTTCACAAAAGAAACAAGTAGTCTCCCACCTGGAGTTAAAGCTCATAGGCCTTACCTGCTTAGGAGTCTTTCTCTCCCAGTTTCCCTAGGCAGCTTTTGTGCCTGCCTACCTCTAGAAGCACACACTTTCCAAAGCTCTTCTCCCCCCCCCCTGTCTTCTGTCCGCTCCCCCTGCTTCTTCCCCACTTTGTCTCCTCCCTCCCAATATTTCCAGGCCTGTTCCTCAGAGGATTTTTTTCATGGGGCTCCACCTCTCCTTACCACATCCAGTAGATTATGCATCTGGGTCATTGAGTTGCCACCCAGAGTTGTGCTGTTGAATGTAAATTCCCCTCTTTCTATAGGAAGTCTGCAGAGTACCCCTATTGCTGCCCTGACTAGGCTACAGGATACGCTGTATGGACTTGTTCCTGTGGGTCCTTCTACCGGGCTTGCCTCTGGAAGGGGAAGTCTTTCCACCAGTGGTTCACTGCTGATCCATAGCCTCCTTAGTCACAGATAGGCTCATCCCTTAAACTGATACCTATCTTGGTCAGACACTCCTAGTTAATTCATTTGAGGTCCTCCAATCAATCAACTTAGATTCCATAAAGGCCCTCTAAACTAATCCTTTGGTATTTCCAATTAACTTAACTTAAATCCATTCATTAGAAGCCCAAAAGTGAACTTAGTTTAAATCAATTCACTCAGAATCTACAGTCACTTAGTTCTGTGGGCTCCCTGAGTCCATATGCTTAAATAAATAGGCTGGGACCAATCCATTAAGGGTCCATATACTGAAATCAATCCATTAGGGGTCTGTATACCCCCCCTCCCCCCCAAAAATCAATTTATTGAGGGTCTATGAACTTGACTCTATTCATTAAAATTTCCTGGGGTAAATCAACTTTAAATCAATCCTCTATGCCCCACTGGCAGCACTACCCACTGCCCAGTGGGGAAAAGTGAGGGGAACAAACATTTTTCCTTTTTTCACAGGCAAGCTTATGTGGTCCACTCTATATTCATATATCCACACACCACAGGTGATGCCTGATTCAAAATCCTTGGGTCTTCAGTCTTTACCCAAATGGACCTGTCTAGCTTCCTGTAGCTGAGGGTCCTTCCTTTGGTCAGTGGTCCTCTGACCACTTGTGCCAGCTGCTTCGCACTGCTGCATACTCTTCTCCCATGGATGGCCATGGGGCATTGTGTAGTGGAGAGCCCTCCTGTGTCCCCTCTCTCCAGATGCTGTTGTCTTTCAGTGGATACCCCTCTCTGGGGTCAGAAGTACCTCTTTTTGTTCCCTCACTGATAATTTGGAAGGAGCACTTGCTGCAGAAACATGGCAGGAAGCTCCCTGTTCCATCTGGGATCCTCTTTGGACCTGAGGTCAGTTTCAAATGTTTTTAGTCTCCAGGGCTTTCTCCTCACACCACACTTCTCCCTTCACACCCCCGAAAGAATGTTCAGTATTAAAGATGAAATCTCTTAGCACAATAGAATCAATTAAGACACAATTTAACACCTAATAAGAAACTATTTTGTTTAGGCATTAGAAATTTGAATTTAATTTGTTTGCCTAAATGTTGTTTGGATTAAAGTAATCATTTTACATACGTCATAATTACCAGTGTAAAAAGCTTGACAAAGTATTAAGTGAGCAATGCTTTCAAAAGTTCTGAATGAACTTGGAGCCACAGTTCTATAGTCAAAGTTGACATAGAATGAAAATTTTAAAAATGATTAGAGATTCAAATAATGCCCATCTGCCTATGACTATCTGGCCCCTAGGCACCTACACTTCTAAGTCCTGTTGACTTAATACCTGAGTTGTTCTTGAAAATTAAACTGCTTAAAATGTAATGCTAGACTTCAATGTTGATTTAGGCCCTTTTGAACATTTCACCTTGATTTTATATTCTGTATGAAATACTGTTATTGCATTGACATGCAGACACGGTTATGGAATAATACTAACTGAATTCAACAATATTATAGTGTGGGATGAGAAGTAAATATATATAAAGCTGAAATGGAAGATTAAATTTTCAGGCTGCAACTCTCCACACTGGAACTTGATTCGGATGCTGTTCATAAACCCCTTACTTTATGATGGGAGGATCGCTCAGCAAAATCTGAGCGGTCACAGAGCTTCCTCTCGTGCGTGGATGACCTCTACCTGACTCAAGAAGTTTATGGGCCAACGAGAGGCAAAGCGCTGCTCGACCTGGTACTGGCTACTGGGGATGACCTAGTCGGTGACCTAGTGATCGATGGGAAGCTGGCTGACAGCAACCACGAGCTGATCACCTTCACCATCCGCCGAAAAGCTGGCAAGTCGGTCAGCAACACGCAAGTTCTTGACTTCAGGAAAGCCGACTTTGACAAGCTCAGGAGGCTTGTCAGTGAGGCCCTAAGGGACTGTGACCACAGGGAGAGGGGAGTTCAAGAGGAGTGGTTGCTCCTCAAGGGAGCGATCCTCAATGCACAAACTAAGTCTATTCCATCTTGGAGGAAAGGCAGCAAGAGGGCACAGCAGCCCCCCTGGCTCTCCAGGGACCTAGCAGATCTCCTGAGGCTAAAAAGAAAGGCCTACAAAGGGTGGAGGATGGGAGTCACCTCCAAGGAGGATTATTCTGCACTGGTCCGGTCCTGTAGGGAGCAGACCAGGAAAGCTAAGGCTGCAACTGAACTCCAGCTAGCTTTGAGCATCAAGGACAATAAGAAGTCCTTTTTCAGATATGTGGGGAGCCGGAGGAAAAGCAGGAGCAACATTGGACCCCTGCTGAAACAGATGGGGCAACTGACAACTGACACCCAGGAAAAAGCCAACCTATTAAATAGGTACTTTGCGTCAGTCTTTCATCAGTCCCATGGGACACCCATGCCCGCTACAGGGCCGGGAAGTC
>NW_005842087.1:1237631-1297322 GCF_000455745.1 Alligator sinensis | reverse complement strand
TAGTAAAGCGACCAAAACGCTGGCTTGCATCCATAGATGCTTCTCAAGCAAATCCCGGGACGTCATTCTCCCCCTGTACTCGGCCTTAGTGAAGCCGCAGCTGGAGTGCTGTGTCCAGTTTTGGGCTCCACAATTCAAGAAGGATGTGGAGAAGCTTGAGAGAGTCCAGAGAAGAGCCACGCGCATGATCAGAGGTCAGGGAAGCAGACCCTACAATGACAGGCTGAGAGCCCTGGGGCTCTTTAGCCTGAAAAAGCGCAGGCTCAGGGATGATCTGATGGCCACCTTCAAGTTTATCAGGGGTGACCACCAGCATCTGGGGGAACGTTTGTTCACCAGAGTGCCCCAAGGGATGATGAGGTCGAATGTTCACAAACTACTACAAGATCGTTTCAGGCTGGACATAAGGAAGAACTTCTTTACTGTCTGAGACCCCAAGGTCTGGAACAGCCTGCCACCGGAGGTGGTTCAAGTGTCTTCATTGAACACCTTCAAGTTGAAACTGGATGCTTATCTTGCTGGGATCCTATGACCCCAGCTGACTTCCTGCCCTTTGGGCAAGGGGCTGGACTCGATGATCTTCCGAGGTCCCTTCCAGCCCTGATGTCTATGAAATCTATTAAATACTTTTCTGAAACATACTACTGCCCTCCTCATGACTACAGGTGGATAAGTGAACTACAGTTTATGTCTTATTTAATATGTTATTTCCAGCACGACAGCATTTCCTAACAGCAGTCTGGAGCTTAGAATCAAAATAGACTTGTAAAGCTATGTTAACACGATCAAAAATGTCATCCAGAGATGATTGCTGTGAAGTATTGCATATTTGTTCCACATTTTCTATACCTCATTATTATTTAAAGTAGCTGCATTTTAGGTGATGCTAGGTACATGGCAAAAAGTCTTCTTTATTGGGTGTGTTTATTGATATGCACCCAGTACTGCACTACGACTGGTTACATTGCATTCTTTTGGGATGTACCATGTGGAGAGCAAGTGAAGATGTACTTCAATGCTTGTTTGAAGTGCTACCTAGTAGGTACATTTACATGAGATGCTTTCCTGCACATTAGACTGATCTAATACACAGCAAAACATCACTGTCTACATATGAGCAGCAGTTACTGTGTAGTAGATTAGTCTAAGTGCCATTTTCTAGTACCTGTAAATACAAGTACTACAAATTGGCATATTAAAGTAATGTGCTGCCAAAACATGTGTAAACCTTGACTGGGAGCAAATTGCAGCCTAGGCAGCAGGGGGCCACAGGAGGTGAGGAGAGCTTTCTTGGATTGGTGGGATGCTGCTTGCCAGCCACGTGGAGATCGGTATCTGTCCCCATCTCCACATGGCCAGGAGAGCTGTCCTAGCTACCATGCAGCTGCCTCCCAGCCCTGTGGAGATCAGGACTGATCCTGATATCCACGGGGTCGGGAGAGCTCTCTTGGGTGCCAGGCAGCTCCCCTTCAGCCACATGGGGATTGGGATGGTGCCTGATCTCTACATGGCTAACAGACAGCTGCCCTGCAGCCAGGACAGCCTTCCTCCACCCTGCAGAGATCAGGATGAATCTCTGTGCCCATGCCAGCCCAGGGCTGATATCCAGGGGAGCCTGAAGCTCCCCTTGGCTCTTGCAGGGGGGCAGAGAAGAGAAGGAGCAACCCTAGACTGAACTGCCCCTGGCAGGAGCAAATTTGCTCCTGATGCATGCATTTCAGTTGAGTGTGGGGGTGCAGTGTGGAGGTGCAGTTTAATGCACCTGAATTATCAGTGCAAAAAATTCAGACACATTAACTGCACATGTTGATGCACCCAGTGTGGTTCTTTAATGGTGTAGAAATGCTCTAAGAGGAGAGTACCAGCTACAGAATAACCAGCAATATTTTCTCGGAATCTTCCATTCAAATATACTTACCAAGCCTAGCCTTCCTTAGTCCAGTACCATATATTATACAGGCAGTCCTCAGACTTATGACACAGTTGGTTCCTGAAAACCATGTCTTAAGTCAAAACATTGTAATTCAGAACCGATTTTCTCATAAGAAACAATAAATGGGGGATTGGTTCCTGAACCAAGGCCCGATACCCTATTTCCACCAAAAATACCCCAGAATTTTGTACTCAATCAATTATAGATGAGTAATATAGCTATATTAATGTATTTATATTGTAAATAGCAACCATATTGATTTGGAAGGACTTCCTTGAGGTGACTATGCTGTACTTTTTGAAAGGTTCTTAGCTGGAGTCTTCTCAGAAGTCTTGGCTGAAGGTTTATCTGGAGTCTTGTCTGCTTTCTTAAAGGAAGTGTCCAAGGAAGTTTGGACAGATGTTCTCCAGGGAGATAAGCAACGCAGCGAACTTGTTCGCTGGCGTGGTGTCACGTAGGATCAAGCATTGTAAAGTTGAAATGGATGTCACAAAGTTGAATCAGGGTATCAGTTTATAAATGTTGTAAGTGCGAAATGTCGTAACTTGAAATGTTGTAAGTCGAGGACTGCCTGTATATTAGGCCTCTGCTAAGCAACAAGTATTTGCTTCAGATTCAAATTCAGTCAATTTGGAGTGACAGTGATTTGATTCAATGATTTGAATCACTGTTCCAATATGATTTGGCCAATTTGGATTCAGAGATTCGGCTATAGACTATACAGGCAGACTTTGACAACGTTGGACACAGCTACCTCCAGCTGATAAGTCTGTTGTGGTGGGCAGAGGGGGGAGGGAAGGGGTATGAGTGGGGGAAGATCAATGCCCCCACAGCAAGGGAGGGATTGGGGCTGGGTCTGAAACAAGCTGCCCAGCCAGGGCGGGGGATGCAGGACTCGGGGAGGGGAGCTTCACCACTGCATGCCACCGCACATCGCTTGGTCCAGGAGCGGCTCTTCTGGCAGCTCTTGCCACCAGTTCAAGAGGACATGGGAGAGGATGTGTGCCCCTGGATCTGTGTAGGCCAGGCTGGGCCGGGCTGCACTCTGGGAGGTTAGCCCCAGTTGCCTGCCTCTGGGCTGGTCTTTGCAGGGTGGGTGGAGCAAGGGCTGCACTCCAGGCGGCAAGCTCCTGCTGCCAGGCTCTGCTCTGCAGGGTGGGTGGAGCCAGGGCTGCACTCTTGGCTGTGGCTTGGGCTAGCAGCCTGGAGCACAGTCCTGGCTCCGCTCACCCCGCAGAGTGCAGTTTGGCGGTGCGCAGTAGGGACTAGCCTCCTGGGGCACAGTCCTGGCTCCACCCATCCTGCAGAGCACAGTCTGGAAGTGAGTGCTTGCCAGCTGGAGCACAGCCCTGGCTCCACCCGCCCCATGAAGCACAGCCCAGTGGCAGGCAGCTGGGGCTACCCTCCTGGAGTGCAGCTCAGCCCAGCCTGCCCCACGCAGATCCAAGGGCACATGCCCACTCCCATGCCCTCCCAGACTGGCAGAGAGAACTGCCAGAGTAGCCACCAGAACAGGAGCTCCCAGACTGGTAGTATGCAGTGCTGGGACTGAGTCCCGCACCACCCCGTCCCAGCTGGGGAGCTTGTCCCAGCCTCCCAGCCCCAATCCCTCCCTCACTGTCAGGGCATTGATCTGCCCCCACCCCCCCATGCCCCTTCCCTTCTTCCTCCAGCCACCACAACAGACTTACTAGCTGGAACCAGTTGTGTCCAGCATCATAAAGCCAAAACCCCTGTCAGAGCCTGGAACCCCATTGGAACCTGCTGCAAGCCTTTTGAATCTCTCTGAATTGATTTGGAGGCTTCCAATTCTATTTGGACCTTATAAGGGGTCTCTCAATTCAACTTGGATTCAGAGGTTCAGCTGCTGAATTGGACCAAATCTCCTCCGAATCCAATTGGCTACCAAAGCTTCGCGCAGCCCTATTATATATGGTTGCATCTTCCGGGACTATTACAAAATGATCATATGTAACTTCTACAGTCAATGGCTCAGATATATATGCCTCTAATGATTTGTGTGTTACACTAATTTGACCCCTTATTAAGTCATAGAAGCTATATGGAGAACAAAAATGAATGTATACTTTGTAGATTTCGTGATGGAGTACCAAGCAAATAACAAAAGTGGTAACTAATTTCCTTAGCAGTTTGAAAGTGAAAAACACATGCCAAGAGAAAATTTTGACCAGGTAAAATGAGAGTTAATTTGTAATTGGAGTTAAGTCAATCAAGAAATGCAAATATCTTCAACTAAAAAAAGTAGATGATTGCCAACTTTTAACAAATCCCACGTAAATTCCAATTCTATTGATAAAGCTAACTTGAGACTGGTACTTTATGTGGGAATAATCCAGACTTGTTTTCAGTAGGCTTTGAAGCAGACACTCTTGATTTAATTTTAATTAAGTTTAAAAATGAAGCTTTAATATATTTAGGAGAAAAATATTCTTTATGATCTACTATCTCCAACTTCACATTTGTGCTATTATTTGCCTTGAACTGTGTGGGCTGTGTTAAGTAGAATCAACAGAGCTTTCTAGTGGAGTGCTTCATTTAGACTGAATATTAACTGGAAGTATTTGAGATGAACTTTTTGATTAAAATATACAAAATAAAGAACTTGTGATGCTGCTCAGTAATAAAAGATTGGTGGAGAGAAGACAGTAGTCATAATGAAATATCTTGCCATGCCATTTTAGTCATTATGGGTGCCTATACATGATTAATCGAGTCTGCTGAAGTGCAGTAATTATCATGCTCCAGCAGATTCCAGTGTCACATGTACCAGCATCTCTGGGCTGAAAAATGTTGTCAGGGGTTCTTTAAAGCTTGTGCAATGAGCTTTTGTTAAAGTGCCCCAATGACATTTTTCAGCACAGGGACACTGATACACATGATACTCTGGGTGCTTTAATTAGAGTGGCTCTCAGAGCCACTTTAATGAAAGCATCCCCCCAACTTCCTGGAGCACATGTATAAATGCCCTATGAGTTCCATAGAAATTGCAAGTGCATTTTTACTTTCTCAAGTGGAACACATGTTTCTGATAAAAGAAGCATTATGGTGTAAGATGGCTAAATCTTTTGTATCCTTGAGCTAAATATCATAAAACAATCATCTTAGTAAAGTTTATAATTCTGTAGTTTGTGACTCTGCATTGAAGCAAGTTCTTCTGCATTGATTAAAGCCTTGTCTACTGTTAGCTCCTGAATTAAATCTTATTATCACACTTTTCATTTCCTGCCCTATTAAAGAAATGAAGAGAACACTTTCCACTTGTTAATATTCTGACGTATTCTCTGATTATTCATAGTTAGTTTAACTGGCAGCCGTGTAAGCCTAATGTAGTTTGTAAAGGGTGACATACTAAAGTTGCACTACTAGAGAGATGTGGAGTACCTGCAGAAAACAGATCTGGAGATGAGTATGGCCCCATCTACACGAGACGCTGACTACACTGTTGTTACTGCACAGTCATTTTGTACTTGCATACACAAGTACTAAATGACTGTGCAGTAGTGTCCCCAGACAGATATTTGGTGATTCTGACTGTTTAGTAGCTCTTTACCACTGCCTAGTAGCATCATGTCATGCTTCGTGCTATGTGATACTACTGCGCAGTCAGCATCTCATGTAGACATGGCCACTGTAAGAAAACAAGACCAAAAAAAGGCAAGTAGATCATTGGGCTACAAAGCTTAAAGCCACACCAGTTTTGTAGCCAGGCATACATGGCATCCCATCTTACATCTCTAGGGATGGCTGACCACCTGCCTCCTTCAGCTCAAGGGAAAATGCGACATTCACTTCCACTGTGCACTGAGTACTGATATCCCACAAAATGATAAACTGAGTTCAGAGTTATAGAGAACAAAGGTCAGAATTTGAAGTGCTTGGCATCCAGGTATGTAAATAAAGCCTTTAAAAAGTGTTTTGCACCCAACAGTTTTGGCCAATTCACTCCTATCATTGGCCATATACTTTGGAAGCGTAGGTGGCTTGCAAACCACTTACTGTTAAGCAGATGCTTAATATATATTCATATGTGAGGCTTATGGCTAGTCTTTCAAAAGAATTGAACAGCCGCTTTGCTGAGCTTTCTTGAGAATTTGAGAGGCAGCCAGTGTGCATAAAGTGAGAAATTCACAGAACTCCAGGTACTAAGGGGATCACCCATAATTGAAGTCACATTTGATGCCCACTGGCATCCACCCCTTTAGTATAAAAGATAAATAAAGTTATAATTATACATTAAGTTGCCAAAGGTCCTCCAGCCTGACTATTGTATCTTTCTTTCCATGATACAGTTATGTATTATTTTTCTGTATAGAATATATCTTGTTGGCTTTTTTTAAGTTAAATGATAGTTTTGTTTAAAATTATAATTTGTTAAAAACATTCACATAACTAACCAGTTGTTCCACGTTAATAGTTTGCACTCACCTGAAGCCTGGAACTGGTGGCAATATCAGTAGTTAAGGTTACTTACTACTCTGTGGTGAGTCAAAATAAGCACACTCCACAGATTGTATTATCCTCTGTTAGTGGAGGAAGAAACTCAAACAGAAGGTAAGGTGAAAAGGTGAAAAATGTGTTTACCAGAGTATGATGACTTACAAGCATGAGATAATAAATTGCTGCAATGCATTGTATTTTAATGGTGCAGAATGGGAAAGTGCTAAACATGTAATTTTTCAGTCATTTCACACATGCCATCAGCAACATAATTTGAAAAGATAATGATTTACAAACCACCTGCTATCTGGCAGATGCTTAAGTATCAACATGTGAATGGAATATGGAATGGAACACATCTGAGCATTTTAATTGCCCACTAATGTAATAGCTTCTATTCTCCTGGAGAATGCCTATTGTACAGTTTAATGAAGTATGGTTGCTTTTTTTCTCTTGAAGCAGATCTAGAGGGACTTTATTTTGATAAGCAACAAATGGGAGGAATCTCTACAGGTATCTACAGTCCATTTCAGTGATTTTGCACCAAGTTAACTATCAAAAGGTGTGAAATGTGGGAATTATCACATGAATAAAACTTGGAGAGCTTTGAAAAGTGAGAGAGGCCAATAGTGCATTTTGCTACATCAAAGATGACAGCAGTTTCTTTTTGATGTATCTAGGTTAAACTACTTCAGATCACAATTCTCATCCTGATTCCATTGATGTCAGTAGAAATTCTCATTAGTTTCAATGGAAATAGTATCTGGCCCACAGTAGTACAAAACATGTATGTATTACTCTTTGTATGAAGTGTGTTTTATATTATTTATAGCATTTTAAACATTTGAAAGTGTGGCTACAAAACTGAAGGACATAGGATTAGAACCCATCTCTTGAGTAATCAAGTGCAGTTCTCATATCATATAATCCCTGTCATAAACTTATTGAGCTGCTTCTTGAAAGCAGAGAGGCTGTTTTCTCTTTCCTTCTTCAATTGAAAGGCCAGAACACAATGGTATTAATAGTTAGGGATGTTCTTCATATATTCAGCCTGAATGTATTTATTGCTACTGTAAATTTAAGTTTAAATTGTCTTTAATGTATCTTAAATATTTTTTCTCCCCAAGGATTCACCTCCAGTATATTTATACACAGAAATATCTCCTGTGTAAACTTTTGTTCTTCTACAGGATCCAAAATTTTCTAGTTCCTTCTTAATATACATTCCCTGTTCCCTGAGGTCAAAGTATTGTTTGGGGAACAAATAGAATGAGTGAAGAGCTGTAGGGAGACACAAAATTGTGAAGCAGCTTGAAAGTGAGGACCATAAACACAAATCCTAAGGAGCGGAGAAAATAGAGGATGACACAATCAGAATATCAGGGCAGAAAGATTATTTTAGCATGTTTTGAATGGGCTTGAGAAGGGTGACATCCAGTGTCAGAAAACCTGACCCAGAGGCAAAACTGTATTTTATATGGGATAAAGAAAGAAACACCAGATCTGGACATAATATTGAGTGCCTATACCTGTGCAGGATAGGTATTTCCAAAGATGCTGTAACTTTTGTGCTTTACATTCCACATCTTGGTGAGAGTTTCATCCCTTGTTGTAGTTCTGTAGAGTAGGAGGCAGAGGTCACCAGATGCTGCTTAATGCAGCCTGAGGCTGTGGGGAAGCCCCAGTTAAATACACACGCAATAAAGATGAACTAGGTAGACTGAGATGCATTACTGCAGTTCACCTTACATTTAAAACACATATAACAAGGTTTAATTAAGGCAACTTCCACCATTTTAAAAAATGTTCTAAAATTTGACTCATCACAGCATAGCTAGCTTAGATTCTGGTAGAATGAAGCTTGGCCTAGGCTAATTTACCCTCTCTTTGGGTAATTTACCATGCTCTCCATTTCACATAGGTGTCGCAAAGGAGGGGCACGGGGGGGGCACATTTCTCCCCTAAGAGTGCTGGTGCCTCACGGACAGTGAGTGCACCAGCTGGGGGGGGGGGGGGACAGAGAGCGCTAGTGTCCCCCCCCAGTGGCACTTGCCCCTCCCATGGCCCCATGCCCCTGGCACTTCCGCCACTGCCGTGCTGCCAGTGAGCTTGGCAACCAGCCACTGGGGGACCACCCTCTCCCCAAGTTGCTGGCTGGCCGCTGGTGGACCCCCTCCTCCAGTCATGCCCCGCTGGTGCCCCCCCAGGCTTGGGAAGTACCAGTTGCCCATGCTATTTCATACTCTGAGATAGACTGCAACTGTTATCAAAACTAAATAATTTGAAGCTAGCTTCAGTATTTCTACACTTCACTGCAGACTGTCCCAAGTTAGCTATTAGCTCTGCTTTTGACTTACTGCATTAACTTACTTTTAAAATCTGGTAAAATATGTGAAAAGTAATGTATTTGAAGGAAATAAATTAAGGATTGCTTCATCTCCTAAAATGTTTTCATGATTTGGGAAATGCTTGATTTAAATGTAAAATGGAAGCTCTGTCATAATTATTCAGTTTGCATAAGGAAAATAAATCTAAATGCTAGATGATACCTGGAAATAAATGTTGAAACTATTGTTTGAAAAAATAAAAATATAATATTGAAAATCTTAATATTCACACAAAATAGTCATATTTGTAACATATATTTTAATTGCTCTTAAAGGTAGATATGGTCTGATCCTTATTTGCCTAAGTAAAAGTTAACATGTATTTTTTTGTTTCAAAATTAACTTTATTATGTTGATTGGGACAGTGATATATAGTCTTTCTGATTTGACAGGTAGCTTACTAGTGGAGAGTAAAAAATGATTACCTGTTTTTTTTTAAAACACATTAAAAATACTGATAGTTCTGTTAATTACTATAGCAGAAGTCAGTGTTATCTTGAAATAAATGATAATTTTTGTATTTGCCCTTGCAGATCAGCACTGTCTGAATCAACAGCATAGATTTGATGGTATTAACAAATTTACTGTGTTGAATTTGAGTGCATTAGCTCTGCTGAACTGTGCAAAGGTTTGATAATGTCATTTTATGGACATGCAGACAGTGATGGCTTTCAAATTATGGTGTTGCCACAGTGCTTAACAGATCTGTCTACCATTTCACATCCATAAATGACTGAATAATTTAAACATTTAATGGCTGTTAGATTACCAGTCTCCTATCAGGCTCTTAAGCTACTTGTCTATGAATGAAGAACAGAAAGTAGTGTTTTCATAGGATGTAAATATGCAGTTAACACAAATGGAGCTATTTAAATTACCTTATATGCTGTAATATTGGAATTTTGCCAAACATAGATGAAACGGATAGCTGTACCACAGCTTTCACTTTTTGGGGTGGGGTTCCACCTGATATCCTCAGAAAGATTATTTGTAGAGCTGTGTGTACTATCTTTGTCTGCTAGAATCGTTTTTAATCAGAATGGTGATGTTGCATGTGAGTGGTTTTATCAAAATACAGTTACTATTAAAACACTGACCTTTTAAAGATTCCTGTTTTAAGTCCCATTCAGTTGTTCTCTGATGTCCAGTAAAACATTATTTGATAGACAAAAGTGCAGCATTTTCAGTATAATTAATGACACCTAAACAAAATCCTACTTACGGGCATTTGAATAGTTTAAAATGTTAACTGGTAAGTTAGAATACATGTAAATATTGCAGGCTATTCACTTGTGTTACATAGTTAAGCAAACAGCCACATGTGAGAGTACTAAAGAATGCAATAGACGTAAGGATAGTAGATGCATTTCATAGATGCTTGGGTTGGAAGGGACCTCAGTAGATTATTGAGTCTGACACCCTAACCCAGGCAGGAAAGAGGGCTGGGGTTAGGTGACCCAACCAGGTTCATGTCTAGCCTCCTCTTAAAGAACCCCAAGGTAGGGGAGAGTACCACCTGCCTTGGAAGCCCGTTACAGATTCTGGCAACTATTACCATAAAGAAGTTCTTCCTGATAGCTAACCTAAATCTTCTCTCAGTCAGTTTGTGGCCATTGTTCCTAGTTATTCCAAGGGGTGCCGTGTTAAACAAAGCATCTCCTATTCTTTGCCCCCCCTACCCTCCATGAATTTGTAGGGGGCCACAAGATCACCTGTCAGCCTTCTCTTGCAGAGGCTGAAGAGATCTAGGTCTCTCAATCTCTCCTTGTAGGGCTTTGCTTGCAGGCTCCTAACCATAAGAATGGCCCTTCTCTGAACCCTCTTGAAGTGTGGTGCTCAAAACTGGAAGCAGTACTCCAACTACAGCCTGACCAATGCTGCATAGAGAGGAAGTATAACCTCCCTGGACATGTTCATCATGCACCGACTAATGCATGATAAAATGCGGTTAGCTTTACTGATCGTTTTGGCACATTGACAACTCATGTTCATTTTGGTGCCAACACTAACACTTGCTATTCTTGCTGTAAGTAAGAATCTCTGGAAATTTGCTCTAAAACTTTTCTTTTCTATATTATTTTCAAACTAATTTGTATAATTTAAGAGAATAATACCATTATCCTCGATATCAATAGGCAGGCTTTCTATTTCCATTGGAATTCAGTAACAGCTCTTCCATATACATCTTGACAGTAAGTTTTATTCTGTACATTGGTGCAAGATCCAGAATAAACTTTTATCTCCTATCTCCCTCCAGACACTAAATTCATCCTTTGGTGCAAAGTAACATAGATCTTCCTGGTGTCGGGAGAAACTAAGACTGTTTTTGCCAGGGTTTCCTCTAATCTTCATCAATATGAATTCTGTGTTCTCTGAAGTCAAAGGGAATTTTGCTATTGATCAACCTTGGGACAAGTATAAGACTTTCTGGCCACATCTACACATGTACTTTTTCAGTGGAGTAGACTAAATAGCTGCAAAGTAAAGCATCACTGACTACACATGCAATGGCATTAGGACATAGTAAACTAATCTATACTACAGTAAGAGAGTACTGTTTAGGACAGTACTATCTTGCATTGGGGTAATTATGTGTGTAGATGCTGATTGTGGGAAGCCCAGCCACCTGGGTGCCAGACTTCTGTCTGCTGCCTAGCCATATGACTCCATACTTTCAGCACCCTCATGTCCCAGCCAGCCCCTCTACTGCCACTTGGAGCCCAGGGCCGACTCCCCATACACTCTGCTAGCCTGGGCCTGCTCCAGCCCAGCTCAAATTGCTGCTGTCCTGAATGCATGTATAGACACTGCACCTGGGAGCACTTTACTCTGCCTCAAGAGTTTATTGCTTCGCATTAATTGCACATGTAGATGCACCCTCTGGGCACAGCCAGATGAGCTCTGACATACGGTATGCAGAGCTGCAGCCCAGTCTGCTGTGGAACTGCACACTGCACATGCCACACACGCAGGCATTTCCCACACTGTGAATTAGTGGGGGTGAGGGTGGGGAAGAGGTGTTAACCCTGGGAGATCCTGTGGCATGAGTGACTGGTACCTCCTGAATCTGGGGGGAGCACCCACAGAAGCCACTGATGGTGGCAGCCCTGTTGGGGGGGCACCAACCCTACTGAGAGCTTCAGTGTCAGTCATTGGGGGGCACTGGCCCTGCCGGGGGGGAACGTGCACCCCCATGCACCCCCTACCAGTTGCCTATGTCCTATGGGCAAAAGAACCCATGCCTAAAAAAGGCAAGGCAATGTCCAAGAATAGTGGTTGTTTCTTAAGGAGACGATCCTCCAAGCCCAAAGGGAGGTAATCCCAACAAGGATCAAAGGGGGCAAGAGGGCGCAAAAGCCCCTATGGCCCACCAGAAGCATACAGGAATGTCTCCTAGCTAAAAGGGAGGCGTACACCCAATGGAAGGGAGGGGCCATCACCAGGGAGGACTATACCTCGGTTGCTCAGGGCTGCATGGGGGCAGTCAGGAAGGCCAAGGCAGAGATGGAACTGGGACTAGCTACCCGGATCAAGGCCAACAAGAAGTCCTTTTTTAAATACATAGGGGGTAAAAAGAGGGTCCACGGTAACGTGGGGCCTCTGCAAGACACACTAGGAAATCTGGTTGTCGCACCAGACAACAAGGCTAACCTATCTAATGATTTCTTTGCCTCCATTTTCCTGAGCAAGGACCAGATCAGCTCATCCTCCGGGACCCCCTCAGGCCCTGGGGGAGGTGCACTCAGGCCTAGGGTCAGTGAGGATCTAGTCAGGGAACTCCCTGAAGGGACTGGACATATTTAAATCAGCTGGCCCTGACGATCTCCACCCTAGAGTGCTGAGAGAATAAGCAGAGGTATTTGCGGAACCCCTGGCACAGCTTTACTGTCGACACCTACACAGTCAAATGGGAAACTAACTGGCTGGAGGGCCACACCCAGGGAGTGGTGGTGGACGGGTCTTATTCGACCTGGAGGGATGTGGGCAGTGGGGTCCCCCAGGGCTCGGTCCTCAGACCCGCACTGTTCAACATCTTCATCAGTGACTTGGATGGGGGTGTAAAAAGCACCCTGTTCAAATTTGCTGATGACACTAAGATGTGGGGGGAAGCGGGCATGCTAGAAGGGAGGAATAGGCTGCAATTGGACCTAGACAGGTTACAGGGGTGGGAAGATGAGAACAGGATGGGTTTCAACACTGACAAGTGCAAGGTACTGCACCTGGGGAGGAAGAACCAGCAGCATACCTACAGGCTAGGTATCTCCCTTCTTGTCAGTGCAGAGGCAGAAAAGGATTTTGGAGTCATTATTGATGCCAAAATGAACATGGGCCGACAGTGTGGGGACATGGTCAGGAAGGCCAACCGTACCTTGTCATGCATCCACACATGCATCACAAGCAGGTCCAAGGAGGTTATCCTCCCCCTCTATGCAACATTGGTCAGGCCACAGTTGGAGTACTGCGTCCAGTTCTGGGCACTGCACTTCAGTAGGGATGTGGACAGCATGGAGAGGGTTCAGAGGAGAGCCACCTGCATGATCAGGGGGCAGCAGGGCAGGCCCTACGAGGAGGGGCTAAGGGACCTGAACCTGTTCAGCTTCCACAAGAGAAGGCTGAGGGGGGATGTAGTGGCCTGTTACAAACTAATCAGAGGGGACCAGCAGGCATTGGGGGAATCCCTGTTTCCCCGAGCACTACTAGGAGTGACAAGAAATAACGGTCACAAGCTGGCAGAGGATAGATTCAGACTGGACATCAGGAGGCACTACTTCACAGTCAGGGAGACTAGGATCTGGAACCAGCTTCCAAGCAATGTGGTGCTGGCTCCTACCCTGGGGGTCTTTAAGAGGAGGTTAGATGAACACGTTGCTGGGGTCGTTTGACCTCAGTACTTTGTCCTGCCATGGCAGGGGGTCGGACTTGATGATCTGCTCAGGTCCCTTCCTACCCTACCTACTATGAAACTATGAGGCGGCAGTGTGCGCTGCCTAAAATCAGAACCTGGCTGGTCAGAGCCATACTCCAGCTGCTGGCTAGACTCTTTGCTGTAGGAGCACTGCAGCTGCAGCTCCTGGAGGCCTCCAGAACCCAGGTAAGGTGCTGGGGCCAGCACAGTTTCTGGCTCTAGCCTTCCTTACCCTACTTTGGGCAACATGTCACGTGCCAGAGTCTGCGTGGTATGGGCATGCCCCAGGGACAAGTAGCAGTGATACACATTGTGCTACTGCTGTTTGTCCCTGGGGAAATGCACACTCCTGCCTGTGGGGATGCACTGTCTGTGTCTTAACAATAAGCTGTGAATGAAATGGGGGTGAGAGGAGGGTGTGTGGAAACAGTAATTAACCTTCTATTGTCATATACAGAATTTTATACCATGCTTATTGCCATGGTAAAGAAGCGCCTTATAGTGAAGCATCAAAGTAACCCTAATAGCTGTTGTGTGTGTTTTCTTCTCTTTTCTTCAGGTGTATAAGTATGTATAGTAGAATGTCACCTTTTGGATGTACAAGAATAACATTTACTTGCACTGTGAGGCAAATTTGTTGATTTATTTTATTACTCTGGGCAGAGTTTCTGTAACAATAACTGGCCTCATTTTTTAAAAAGAGAACATTTTCCTGAATATTGATGATTCTGCATTTGCTCTTCATATTGTTTAGATTTTCTCTTGCACAATTAGGAATTGTAAATGGATAGTGTTTCTGTATTTCAGAGGCAAGCCATGTGGAAGTTCCTAATAGTAGACACCATCACAATATACATGTCTGATCATTTCCTGATAGGCTTATCAGTAGGCTTTTGGTTTGATTATGCTAAGGCCTCTTCAAAGCAATGGAAGAATCTCAGGTGGTGTTAATTATCTTGGCTTCAACTGCCTCTAGAAATCTAAAGGGGCTTAAACTGAGTGTAAATGTAGTTTTAGGCCCATTTTAAAGGTCCATTGCACCACTTGTCACAGCTGCTGCCAGAGTGGTGTAAAGGTACCTATGTGCAAATGACAATTTGACTTTGTACCTATATCTATTGTTAAACCTTGTTTAACCAAGAGTCTAAGCTAACAAATATTTTCTATTAGAATCAATTCATTTGTATCCATTGACTTAGGCAATTTATGCTTCAGGAAAGATGTGGACAGTTTGGAAAGAGCCCATCACAGAGCAACAAAAATTCTTAGGGGCCTGGGAGATGAGAATGATAAAGATAGGCTGAAAAAGACCAGGATTATGTAGTTTAGAGAAGAGAAGGCTGAGGGGGGATTTAACAGTCTTCAAATACCTGAAGGATGATTACGGAGAGGCCAGAGAGAGGCTTCCTTGGACTGTAGGGGAAATGGCTTTATGCTGTAGCAGGAGAAATTTAGGTTGGGGATTAGGAGGAACTTTGAGGTTGGATAAGCAAAGTTGGAACAGGCTACATAGAGAAACTGTGGAATCTCTATCCTTAGAAGTTTTCAAGAACAGCTTACAGAGACACTTGTCTGGGGTGGTCTAATCAAGGATGATCCTGCCTTGAGCAGGTGTCTGGACTAGATGAGTTTTTTTTAAGTCTTCTCCAGCCTTACTTTCCTACAATCCTATGCTAAGCATGAACAAGCTTTAGTCCATGAAGGTATCTGAAATTTACTTTTTTTTTTTTTTTTTTTTTTTTTTTTTTTTTTTTTGGTAACAAAGAAGCTAAGTTTAATTGTTCATCAAGCCACATTTTGCTCTACTAACTCAGGCTCCAATTTACAGGATGTTATAATGGACACAATTACTTTTCAATGGGACTCTGTCTACAAAGTACATTAAAGGGTAACAAAATGCAATAATTTTAATTGTAACAGTTTTCTATGTGCTATGAAGCTAAAATTTTTCATGAAACCGTCTGTTTCTTTTATAAGGTTTGCTTTTCATTGTTATAATTTTTTTTTTCCTTAAATCACATTGTCTTTGGTAATATAAATATATTATCATTACAATCCTCTAGTCCATCTTTTTATATGCTGTTCAACTTCACACCCAGCTTCATTCTTTTTCTCATGGCCTCGCAACCTGCAGCAAACAAAGTCAGAATCAAATGTCCTGAGTTGTAGCTCTTCTGTATAAATGGTCCCTAGTGTCTGTACAGTGCACTCCTGATTGCAGTGAGACTGTATGGGTATGAGGATAATTTAAAGCTGCCAGGGCCCTGCCAGGTCAAGGTTAGCTATAACAGAAAGATAGCATTTTTGGAACTCTGGTCTAGAACATGCTGTATGATCAATATACCCGGAGTGGAGCTATGTGGAACATTATTATGGAACATAGGACCCGACTAGCTTCACTACTTTTACAAAACAAATAGCAAGAAACATTTACTAACTCAAGTTTGCTTAATTTCAAGTAGTATCAATCCTTTTGGAAACCTTTCCCATCCTTCCCACTGGATCATTTTCTTTTGTCATCCTTTGCTGCTCTTCTTGAAAGGTCACTAGTGGAAACCTGCAACCCTCTTGTTTCTGATCACCAGGGACCCCCGTTTTCTCTGACAAAAAATTGAAAATTCTCTGATAAAACCCCAAAAATCTGTTATTAAAATCTAAGCCTGGCTGCAGCCTCCCCCAACCTGGCTAGTGCCCCTCACTTGCCCCCACAACAGCCCCCCGCTGTACTAGTGTCTCTTGCCCCCCACCCACAGCCTCTGCCCCTCAGCCCTGCTGGAGGGTCCCCCCCAGCTCCCAGGGCCATGGGGCCAGGGACCCAAGTCTGCAGCTCCCTGCCCCCAACAGCAGGCAGCTGCAGCAGAAGCAGCATGAGCAGCTCCCCCACTGCTGCTGCCTGCTCAGGCAGGGGTGGGGCTGACTCCTGGCTAGCCCCTAGCCCTGTCAGAGGGGACCCCAGCCCGTGCAAACCCTACTTGCCTCACAGGCTCCAGGAGCAAAGAGTGAAGCTGAGCTGAGCAGAGTTGTGGCTGACTGAGAGTTTCAGACTCCACCCTTCCCCCTCCTCGTCCCCCTCTGGGCAGGGCTGGGGGTTTCCCGCCCTGTTTGCAAACAGCTCTTGCAGGCTGGAGCTCAAACAGGCTGCAGAGCTCTTTGTAAAAGCAGGGAATTCATGGGTTTCTCTGCTAAAAGGAGAAATTCATGGTATTCTCTGTTTTTTTTTTTTTTCCCCCGTGAGAAACAGAAAACCTGGATCCCTGCTGATTACTTTCTCTGAAGATCATCCTAGAAATCTAGGCTACTTTGCTAGCCATTAGAAAGGTGTTGCAATGGGTTGACCAGTCATTTTGTAAAGAAACTAAGATGTCTGCCACAAAAATATACTAATGAGGAGACTTGAAAATCCACTTTTTCCTGTGCTGTAGTGAAAGCAACAGGAAACCTCAGCTGACCAGGAGAGTAAAGGTCATAATGACCCCATTCTACTAGGTGATAGAAAACTATACCCCATATTTCAGAGTCCTAATGCTGAGAAGCCACATTAATCCATGTAGAGTCTTAGGCCTCCTGTGTTTACATTAATGGCTTCTGTGTTATACCATGATTCTAGGCATTCTTTGTTCACCCAAGATACTAATTCCTGTGCTATTTTCATAGGGAATTATTATACACAGATTTTTTTCCAGAAAACATATAGTGTAAAAGAGCCACAAACGGATACGAATCATGAATATCTAAATTTAAACATTTTACTTCTACATTTGGCCTGCCTTATTGATTTCTTTAGGTGCCTTACCATTCCAGGTCCAATCAAAATAGCATAAATGTGTATATGTGTGTGATGTTAAGCCTGATAATACCATAGAAAGACAAGATACAATGGTTCAGTTTCCCATACATGGTTTTTATAAAAAAGAATACACTTAGACCTAAAACATAACTCAAAGAGCCAAATGCAAATGATTTGTTTCCATTACTGAAGAAAGCATATATTCCCTTTTTGAAACATATGGTTTAATATTAAGATTCATATATTCATGCAGTCCCACCACACTGTCCTTAGATATTTTATTTTTTATTTAATTATGTTTCCAACATTGTTTACATTATTGTCCAATTAGCAATCTAGAAATAACACTAAATGAGTGTATTTTTCCATCTGCGTAGGTCCTTTTTAAGTGTCAAAATGTTGTTTTCATTATCTTACATAAAACAGCTCAGAATTTGCTTGTTAATGATGTAGAGATTTGGGGCATTGGTACTAAAAAGTTTTTAGTTCTTTGCGAATGACTTAACATTGCAGGTAAAAAATATAAATGGGGGGAATAGTTCTAGAATAAATTTAGAAAAGGTAACAAGAATGATGATTAAATTAGACATTTGTAATTTACTTAATTTCATTATATTTCTTTAGAACAAACTTGATAGCTATTTTCCAGACATAATATTTTACTCTCTTTTTCGTTGATTAAACATTATGCAGCATTATATTGCACTGCAAAACTCTGAGAGCCAGTGATAATTATAATTCATTAAATATTGATCAAATTAAAACTAAAATTGCTTCGATACCATTCATTTGCCAAGTATAAAATCAAGGAAAATTCTATAGCATGCAGATAACATTGAGTAGCTGTATTAATAAGCAAACTAATAAAAACTGAAAATGCAAATGCTTAATAATCTTCTTAGTGAGAAAACAGTCTTATTAAAACTTAGATCTTATTTTTAATGTTAATAAGGAAAGAACCAAGAAGATTCCATGACCTTGTTCTTCTAAAGCTTTAATTTAGTTTGTGTTAGAAGCTTAATTTGGGGAAAAAACCCTATTTTTTTCCATTCAGCTTTGGAACTAATAAGGTTATACCAATTGATATGATTTTTGCAACTGTGAGATTTGCATGTGTCATTTATACAGAAATCTTTTGCAATTTACCATTATCCTCAGGAAGCATTGTTACTCCTTGCTCTGTTAGCATATTATTTATGGAATGGAAAAACTTGTGTTGATGTCAGTGGACTCCGGGCCTAATATTGTAAAGTTCTGATCATCCTCAGTAGTCAGTAGCTTAGGTGTGAAGATATAGATGGGAGTTGAAGATGTTCAGCAGCTATCAGACTTGAACCCTTAACTGCCAAACTGTCTTTATTCTGATATGCACATTTGGGCTTGAAGATGTTTGTGGTGCTCACTAACATATTTTTATTGTCATATACACACCTGAACTGACAGACATATAGGTTGAAGGAAATGCTTCTTTTCTTCTGTAGATCATGTTCCTTTTTTACATTTTGGTGTGACTACTCACATGCTTAGAGTCAGGATTGGATCCATGGGGAACAGGGGGTGGCAAGAGACACTAGGAAAGATCTGGAGAGGTGCAGGAAGGAGGATGTGCCTGCTATCATCACTGCTGGATGATCCTTGCACCTGCACAGCCATTGCCTGCAGCTGGAGCCCTAGGAAGCAGGCCCAGGAAGCGGAGGCTGAGAAGGCACCTGCCACCATCACTATCCCCAGCTGACCTGGTCGCAGAGGGACCCACAAGCTTACTCCTGCCTTACTCAAATTGGGGGCTGCAGGGAGAAGCTATGTAGAGCGCCAGGCTTGGCTTGAGTTAGTGGCACAGGTGGGTAGTCCCCTCTTCCTGCACTTCTGTCCTGTCTGCCCCCCACCCTAGTATCCCCAGCCAGCCTGGGGGATCCAGCTGTACCCACTTCCATCTTTTTACATTGTCAAGCTGTAGTGCAGGTCACATCCTTGAAATCCCATTTTTTTAAATTCAGGATCCACCTATGCCTACAGTTAAGCACATGGTCCGGTCCTGGCTCAACACTCCAACCCACTTTATTTAACACTTAAGCATATGCTTAATTTTTAGAATGTGTTTAATGTCCAATGGGATTTAATAATGTTTGCTGAACAGAGCCAGGAGTAGGTTCCTTGGCCTTGATTTCAAATCCCTAAACTGTTTTAAAAACATTAAAAAATAAGTGAAATACCATCATTGTATAAATTTTCTATGAAAGCAATTGAACACAATCCAAGCAAAAAGGAGGAGATATGTGGGCTGAACTCTCTTAAAGTGTAGTCCACAAGAAGAAAGAATAAGATCTAACCTATTACTGGAATAACTACAAAGCAGTGCTTTCTCTCTGGTGCTATCTTCAGGCTACTAATGGCCTCTACACTTGTAATCATGTATCTCCAAGTCAATCTGTGGGCATCCGATTACTTCTCACCCCAGTTTCTTCAACCGTGCAGTTGTTTAAAGTTTTACAGCATCATGCACATTAAAAGCTCTGACTGAAACACCAGTAAATGTTTTTTATAGTTAATTTAATGGCAAATCATGATTAGTTAAGGAAATAATTACCTACCATCTTTTACAGTAAGCATTTCTGAGACTGGTGTGCTGGGAAAGTCAATACATTTCATTGCTGCTCATTAAAGAAGAACAGATACTGGGGTGAATATATCATATAGGGTTTTTTGTTTGATTTGGGATTTTTGTTATTGTTTTTTTATTAATTAATTTTGAATACCTTCACTTATATAGCTATATCCCCATGGGTATTTCCAATTAAGATCTTGAAACTTACAGTGGCAGCTGGAAGGTGATTATATTTTGCAAAAAAATGTTAAGACTTAGGAATTTGTTCATGAAATGGTGTTTCTTCTTGTGATTAATATAGACAATCTTAAGAATGACATTTTGAATGCCTTTTGTTTGAAACTTGTTGATCAGAGTTTGATTGGGAAAGTGATTTTTAATTTTCTACATCTTTCCTTGTATTTTTACATTCTAAAAAAATTAGAGGAAAATAATATTTTTTTCCCGAGATCGGTCTCGAATAAACTACCAAAAATCCATAAGCTGTTTTTCTTTTCCCATCTTCACATCTTTTGTCTATGTCTCAGCTAAGTACTTGCTCAACTGAGCAAAGCATTTATACCTGTGCACCACTATTTTGCTGAGTAAGGATGGGCTGTGGACTCACCTCTTCTAGACGGTACAGAAAAGATTAGAACAAGGATAATGTTACCAGATCACTTCCTGATGACTACATGGAGTTTGCAATTGTTAGCATTAACAGTCCCCTTAGTTCCTTCCAAGATACTAGAGAATTAATGCCCTGGTCCTGAAAGTCTGCCTGCTGAAGACAGACAACTTCAAATTAGAAATGAGAAAAAAGATTTTAACAGTGATCACATCAGTAATTAAGCACTGGGAAAACTTATCTAGGGAAGACATTAAGTTCTCCATCAGTTGAGGACAGTACATCATAACTAGATGTTTGGCTAAAATTATATGCTCTTGCTGAACCAGAAATTAAGAATTTGGTACAGGTACAATTCTATCAGTTGTGTTATATGTGATCTGAGTCTAGATGATCATAATGAATCATCTTTGTCATAAAATAGATAATAAGCAGGGATCCTACTTTTCTCTGATATAAAAAAGAATCCCCAATTTTGGATTAAAAAAAACAGTAACCCAAAATCCACGTTTCCTTGATTAAAACAAAATACCACTATAGTGGTGTTTCATTTTAAATCAAGGAAACGTGGATTTTGGGTTACTGTTTTTTTAAGCCTGAAAATTGGGGATTTTTTTTATATCAGAGAAAAAGAGAAAACCAGGATCCCTGATAATAAGAGACATGATCAATCTCATTCTCACTTTTATTGATGCGAAGTATTATCCAAAGGTAGAAAAGAGAAACAAAGAGCTAGATTCTTACCCTGGAATACATGAGGCAAGGGTTGAATGAAGCAGTGATTGCAGTAGGCTGCCACCTTTCTTTTTCTGTGACTATGTAATTTGAAAATGTATTTGGTATTTTTAAATTTTGAATCACTAGATGCATCATTGCAATGCATTGTTGTAATAGTATCACTCTGAGAAATGGCATTTGTGTCTCAATCATTCTGCATTTCTTCTAAATTTATAAAACGGAGGATATTTTAGTTTCACAGAATGTCAGAGTGAAAACTTCTTCTGTTTAGCAAACTTTGTGTGTGTAGTCTTGTGGATGCCTATTTCTCAGCATACATTTTTGCTTAAAATGATGGTCAGTATTCACTTATTAAAAGCTTAAGAAACCTTTATCATTCCAAAAATGTAGTGCATATAGAACAAAAGCAAAACATGTAGAATCTGGTGATGCAATGTCTTACATTCATCAATAAAGTTATTTAGTACCTGCAGGACTGGGCTCCCAATTTGCTTATTTATGTCATAAATCATGCTTTAAATAATGCTCTTGTATTCTTCCTATTTCCTAGATGTCATTAAGTTTTTTGAAATGTGAAACAAATGCCTGAGTTCTAATTTTATTAATATATGCCAAGTACAACTTCCATATCTGACACTATTCATCATATCCCAATTAATCATCTGGGGACAGAACCCATATCCCATTTCAAGTACAGGCCAATAGCTCTTGGGGAAATTAAATCATCTTTCAGAAATATTTCATTCTGCAGAGCTAATAATTCAATGTAAATGGATTTTTAGAAGAAAAACCTGAATGCATTATATAATCTTTCTGTAGAGTTCTCCATCTCATGTATTAAAATTTCATTCCACATTTAAATCTGAATTTTTTGCAAAATAGTTTACACTGTTGTTATGGGTAACATAGGCTGGTACCATTTCTGATGTTATAATAATGTGATTTCCTATTCAACCTGTAAAAACATCACTTAAAGCTCTGATGGAGACAGAGGGGGACAATTACAGAAGGGAAAAAAGCAGGAAATTCTCATTTTCACAGTGACACTTTTATCTCATCTCTTCCCTCCCCACTTCCAGCTGATAGCACAGTGGTGACCCACTTCTCCAACATAATTCGCAATCTACATTATTTTTGTCCATACTGTTAGGCACAAGGAATTGAAGGCGAATGGAAAGCACTTTGAAAGTATACATTTATTTTTCCACTGATATGCAATTCCCCAAACCTCACTATTTAGCAGTAGAAGAGGAAAAAAAAAAAAAGAACTTATGCTTAGGATGGGATCAGGAAAAATGTTTGCCAAGAAATATGAAAAGGAGCTTTTCAAAGACTGGAGGAAAAAAAGGTGCTGCTGTTGTTGCAGCCTTTCTAATAATTAGCAGGGATTATTATCTATATATTAGTGGTGTTTCATTTTAATGAAGGAAAAATGTGGATTTTGGGTTACTTTTTTTAAATCTGAAAATTGGGAATTTTTTTTTATCAGAGAAAACCAGGATCTCTGATAATCAAGACTTTGATAAGCACTGATGTTAAAATGAAGTGATGTGCATGTTTCACACAGTTTACATTTAAGCTCATTGAGAGACCGTACAGCCCATTGTTAGACATGGAGACCTGTCTCCCGTTAGGAGACCTGTTTTATTTCTGGCTCTTGCACCATCCCACTTTATGCAGTCATTCAATTTCTTTCTGTCTCTGTTTCTCCTATAATTTATGTGTGTTGTCTACTTAAAGGTCCCATTGAAGTAGTAGTAGTAGTAACAATAATAATAATAATTAATAATAATAATAATAATAATGATAAAAATGGGCATGGAGCAAAAGTTAGCCCTGCTCTCAGTAGTGATCTTTAAGTACAAAACAGGTGGCTTGTTGGTCTAGGGGTATGATTCTCATTTAGGGTGCGAGAGGTCTTGGATTCAAATCCCAGATAAGCCCAATTTTGATATAGAAATAATAATTTGAGGAAATTTACAAAAGTTTGAGTGCTTATTCAGATATCTTGAATCTAAAAATTGGGGTGGGAGTCTCAGAAGAATTGCTTTCATGTGGTACTAATAGTAACTCCACCTGGAAACCTCAAAAGAACACCTTTTTTCATGTTGTTTTAGAACTTCTCCTTCCTGCTTTGCCTGTATATTAGAAAAGAATGCTTCAGGACTCTAATTTGCTTTCAATTCTTCAAAATAGTAAATGAGAATTTGTTCATTCCCACCAAACAGGTTATCAGTTTGCACAACGGAAAGGTCCTGTGGAAGACAAGGAACTTGTTCATTTCCAGGCACACAAACAGCTCAGTAGAGGCCTGTGTCAAAATGAGACCAATTGGGCGCATCTACATGTGTGCCTGACTGCACTGTAAATCCCGTTACTGTGCAGTCCTAGCAGCACATGGGTCATTTCTGGCTTGTTGCTACTGCACAGTAGCATTGATGTCATGGTTCGTGCCCACTAATGCTAGGCCACTGTAGCTCATTGCTATGGCAATGTAGCATCTGGTGTAGATGCACCTACTGAGATGCAAGGGTACTACAAGAAAGAAGTCGATATGTCAAGGAGGAGATGGCAGAGATCATATGGAAGAAGAAAGACTGGCATAGACTGTTTATGGGTAGGACCCCTGAACAGACCAGTGACGAGGACAATGATGACAACGGCAGTGGGTCCATCAAGAGAGAAGATGATGATGATGATGACAGTGACAATGGAAAGGACTGGGTTTGTATCACTGTGACAAGCAAAGGTGCTGGTGATGGGCATGCAGGTATGTGGACATGCAGGAATGTGGATGCCCAGGTGTGCAGGTGCTTGGTGCAGCTATTCTAATGGGCATGTGAATGGTGTAATTGTAATGTGCCACAAGTGTCATGGGCAGATCAGAGAGGGGGAAGGCAGTACAGTGGCAGATAGTACAGGAAGCAGGAGGCAGAACAGCAGATCAGGCAAGGAATGCAGGGCAGGAATCAGGAAGAACAGGAGATTGGTCAAGGAACACAGATTAGGGAGCAGAAAATAAAGCAGCAGGTCAGGCAGAGGAAGGGGATTACAGTAGCACTTGGGGAGAATGTGGGGTTAATTTGTGGCATGCCTGCCAGAATGGTTCCCCCCCCACCCCCCAAACTACAATGTTAACCATATAATATTTAACACTAATGAAGTATCATCTTTAAGATGTTATGCTCACCTCTAAAATGATCCCTAACACTGTGTCAACTGAGATGAATGCTTTTGCTTAGGGAACTGGCTGTTTTCCTACTTGATTCAACATGCACTGCACGCAGCTCTGGCTAAAATGAACTACAGTTAAGGCTGCATGCTAGAATAGGAGAGACTTCCTGTGATACTTTGTAACAAGTACTTTGTGATACTTTGTTTCATATTTGTAACAATAAAATATGTTTATGTTAGACTTGATAAAGAAGAAAAACAAATGAGTTAGGAAATAGGCATTCCTTCATACATTTTAGAAAGGAAACGCAGCCTATTTAGGCTGCACTTGCATGAATAACCTTTACTTTCATGCATAGCTTGTTGGTCCTGAATTCAATGGAACTGAATCTTGAAGTACATGTGAAAATGTGGTCAAATCAGTTGCTTTTAACCAAAAAACAAAAAAATTAAATTTTATTTCTAGAATAAAATTCTCTCTCTTCATAAAAACTGTGAAAGAGCCTTGAGCCAGAACTTTCAAAAAAATATAGGCTGTCCAGATTCAAGGCTTGGGTTCAGACCAATTTTAATAATGACATTTTATGAACATTTCATAACGTGAGCAGAAATGCTCAGGAGGTATTGTCTTGAATTAAGAGTTGGACTGTATCTGTTAGAGAATGAGGGAGGGGGAGAGGGATCAGAGGAAGAGTTAGAATGAGTGGGAGGGAGAGCGAAAATGGAGGAATCTTTCAGCTCTCACCATTTTCTGCTTTGCGATCAAACTTTCACAAATGAACCAAATACTTATGAATCTTCCCTGAATAGTCTTAGCCAAGATGTAATTTAATCCATATGTTTCATTCAAGTGACATATTAATTATTGATTAGGCTTAATGAATATGCTAATATGCAGAAATCAAGTGGCTTCTGCTGCCCTGCTGTGCTTTCCAGGCCCTCATAAATTTTTTGAAGAGGAGTCTGTAGGAGACAGCTTCTGGACTGGTGCCAAAAGTCCATAATGAAGACCACATACAGAGTTCAAGGGCTGGTGTCTGCCCTTCCAGAATAACATCAAAAGCGTGTTTTTGTCTGACACTTGTTCCAAAATTTTAAATTAAATTATTAACTTTTTCCCTTTGTAACTAGAGGAAAGTTATTGCTACTTTTCCATTCCCCTAGGGACCTTGAATATAAAATTTGACCTGATTTTTTCCACTTCAAATGGAGGGAAAAATCAGAACAGGTGCAGGTCAATGGTTTAGTCAATAGAATATTAAAGCTTAAATGTTCTCTCTGTCTGCATTTGTAATCAGCTTACAAAAACTGTCAGGGCTTTCTATCTCCTCACTGTTTTTAATGCCCAAATGAATTCACAATGATGCACAGTGAAACCAAAAAAAAAAAATGGGTAAAGTTTCTGTCTGTTTATTGTGCCCTTTTAAACACAGCTGCTGATCAGTAAGCAGCTCTAAACTAGAAGGAATATTGGGACATATAAAGTCTAAAGCAGGCATACTTTTCTTCTTGATTCCCCTTTGATTTGAAGATGGAGAAGAACTTCGTTTCTTGGCAGCAACAAATTATGGCAAGCTGGTGCCATCTCAGCTGGCCATAAGGACTCCCCTGATTTTTTCGCCCACTGCTTTCTTCCTGCATGCCTGCTTACTTTCTCTGGTAGGTCCACAGCTTACTCCCTTATAGTTGTACACATGCTTATGTAGTAGCCTACACAAGAATGAAGATGCATTTTTACATGTTCTGAGGATGAGCACATTAGTGAAAATGCAAGTAAATGATGAGGCATCCCAAGCAAATAAAACTGTCATTAGAGGCTTTAGCATACCTATCAAACAAACTTTTTTTTTTTCTTTGCAAATGCTTGTGGGACTACCGATTGTTCAGTCAGGAATGTTTCATGAATTACTCCAAAATGAGGTTTGTAATAACAAATGTTCATGTATCAGAACATAGCTTTTCAGTATTTTTGCTTACCGCATATTATTGTTAAATATATATTAAAATTAATAATTAATTTTGGTGAGAATATATTTTTGTGTTATTAAAAATATGTTTGTTTTCAATTTCTATTGTTGCATGGAAATATACAATAGTCAACCAGATTAAATAACTTTTTTTTTTTTCCTCAACAGCCATCTTTCATTTAGCAAATTACATTGCTAAAATAATTCAGTGAGCTTTATGAGAAATGTAAAAAAAACCCAACCTTATTTACATTACTTTGTAGAGTTGGAAGAAAATATAGGACCCTGTGCCTGGTAGCTACACGAGCTACATGGGTATATAGTTGATTCTTGATGCAGTGTAAAACATGCAGTTAGATATGAGGCATAGATTAGCACAGGCTAAGGAGTTAATGTTATCACTAGGATAACCACAGGTTAAGGAGTTAATGCTCTCTCTCCAATGCTATCACTGATATTTCTTGCTACAGAACAGGGCAAAGTTACCTCATTTTTATGTGAATTACAAAAGGTGCGGACTCTGGTTTACTGAAATCCTACCATATCACTTCCCTAAACTCCCAAGAATATAAGAAAGTGGAAAAGTAGTCTTTTGAGGTGATGATCACCTACGACATTACTTTTATATGTGCCCTTGAAGAAAGCCTACTAGTTACATGACTAAGTTAGACAATGCTGGTAAACCTGTATAGTTCATAAGAGTCCCCTCTCAATGAATTAATGTCACATTCTTCAGAGAATCAATTCCTTTGAGCACAAGACAGCTTTGTTGATCATAACTGGAGACCTCTGCAGCTTTTACATCCCTCTTCCCATTTAAGAGGAAGTCAGTGTTTGCTTAAGTGAATCCTTAAATGTCATGGATGGACCAGTTCTGATTAAATAGTCCATTGAAACAACATATTGTATCGTTAGAATAGAGCCACAGGCCCACCTGGCTGATATAGTATAAAAATTGGAGTGGAAGAAAGTTGCAGTTGGAGTTTTGGAGCTTTCAGCATGGGCCATCCATGTGAATAGTTTTACAGAGGATGCCAGAGCATCTTGCATCAGCTGTATTTCTTGATGTGATTTAATTAAAAGAAACATTATTATCCTTACTTTGTCAAGCTGGTTGCCCCTCAAAATCTCTTTTTAGTCTCAGCTAATGTAAAATGGCCAAAACCTCTATTGCCCTTAGGGGTGCTACATCAATTACAGCAGCTAACAATTTAGTATGGTCTTCCTTTGCCATGTTCTTTTTTTAAATTTCAGTGTAGGAAGAAACCTGAGAGAGATCAAACACAGGTTGACAAGTGGAGCTACCGAACTTGGTAGTTTGAGTTCAGGCAAGAGTTTGGAATATAAAAGAAGCTACATAGTTTTTACTGGGGCTGTGCAAAGCAGCACCATTCTGTTTTGACTTCCATTTAGCCATTTCAAAGGGACAGTGTTTCATCTTGCTGTTTTTAAGCACCATTCCGTTTCATTTAGTCAAAGCTGTTTCAACGCTGTTTCGACGTTTCGGCCATAGGCTATAATGGGGAATCACAAAAATGCCTATAACTGTCATTGCTTACCTGATTCAAATGAAAACAGCAGAAATGGTAGCCCCTGCTGAGGCCACAAAGCCTTCCAAGTTTCAAGGAGATAGGTGTAGGGGTTTCTGGGAAATTGCACCTCAAGCTACTGACAAGCAAAATTCATGACGTGTGACTGTGTGTGTTAAGGCATGCCCTCACTGGTGCTGGGCCTCTATATGACACAGTAGTGTGCCCCAATGAGGTATCTTCCTCCCCAACAGCCTCAGTCTGGTCCACCAGTTTAAATAACAACAGGTAAGCAAGCAGCAAAGTAGCAGTCGCATCTCAGGCAACCAAACTGTCATAGAGCCTTTCTTTCCTTTCCTGCAAGAGCTTCTTCTCCAGCAGCTGCCAGAGAACTCTCCCTGCCAGTCCCAGCCCTGGGAACTTAGATGTGCCCAGGGCCCTGCCTCCTTCTGGTCATCTGATGACGGACAGGTGGTAGGGGTATAAGTTGTAGCCATGTTGGTCTAAGGACATGGCCCTGGCAGACAATGTTCTTTGTGTCAATCTGATATCTTTTAGTAGACCAACTGAATAGTTGGAGAAATATATCTTAGCAAGCTTTTGGGTTGAAAAACCCTTCATCAGGCTGAGGAAGCACCTGCAGATGGTGTGTGCACTCTTCCTGGATGGAAGGAATAGGAAATAAGCCAGAGGCTGGCATGCAATGCAGGCAAGAAAGCCAGTCAGTGCAAATGGAAATGGAGGCATCAGGTGGTGAGGGACAGGCTGGGGTGGTGGAGGAAGGGAGAAGTAGCAGCGCAGGTAAAAGTGCAGAGGTAGCTGGGGAGTCAGATATCTGGCAGGTTGTGTGGGTCAGAATTCCAATGTCTATATTGAGTCAATGAGTTTCTGTACCGAGGAGGCTGATGAAGTGAAGTTCGTAGGCTTGTCTGTGAAAAGTGGTTTGTAAATTCCCTTTGAGGATCAGGCCTGAGAGATTGGAGACCAGCTTCAATGATCCCAGATCACACTACCTGTTCACTTCTGGGGTGTGGGTGCATGTGCGGATGCTGCCTTTCGCCCCTCCTCAGCAGGCAAAGGCACAGCTACAGGAGGCAGGCTCAGCTCAGCCAGTTCCCTCCACAACCTCTACCCCAAACTCCTCTGAAGTGCCTTCAGGGGCGGAAGACCTAGCTCTAGGGGGAACTTGAGGGGTGTGGACAACAAACTCAGATGATTCCCCTTCGTTCCCCAGAATTTTCCTTGCTATGGCACTTGGATCCAAATCCAGCTCAAGCTATTCCTCCAGCACTGGAAGGCTCAGCATGGGAAGTAAAATGGAGGTGGAGAAGACTGTCATGCAGGTGCTGCTTGTTTTCATGTTGGTGGTGGTGGGGGCAGGTTATGGCTGGTGCTCTTGGAGGAGATGCAGACTCAGGCAGTGGCACTGCTCCCCTCTCATTGCTGTCAGTAGAACTGGAAGCCTCATGCCTGCTAGTTGTAGGAAAGAGGCTACATCTCAGTTTGGGGGTGGGGAACGGGGAACTTACAGCTCTCCCTCTACCTCCTCATCCACCGTGCCCTGAAGGCTTGCCAGCTGCCTTTCCAGCATGCTTCATAGTGTGTTTCATAAAGTGTTTGGTGTTATGGAAAATCTGTGTGTTCTTCTGTAATGTAATCTGTATTTATGTAATATATGTAGATAATTGTATGTATGTGATTATGTAATATATGTATGTATTTATGTAATAAGTAAAATATATAAATGTATGTATGTGTTCCTGAACAAATTCTATATTATAATATGCAATATGTGCTGTGCTTCCCTGCACAGTGAATGGAATGCACACTGAGAGAAAGCACAGATTTCTTTTCTACGGGGGAAAAACTCAAAATATACTAACAAAAACAGGAAGAGGAATAAATTGAAAAGAATTAATATAATAATAATAAAAGGGTATTATAAAAGGGGAAAACAAAAGGTATTGGATCTCACTTGCTAGCAAGTAGGAAGCGATAGTCTATCTCTGACACTGCTGAGCTGCTGGAAGACACAGCTCAGTAACTGAACGCAAGGCACAGAGAAAGCTCAGTTCACACAATGCTTTTTATGCTGTTTTCAGTCCCTCCCCCAGGGCACTGGGATTGGAAGGGACCTCAGGGAAGGATCACAGTCAAAACTTTTGAAACATTTTGAGTGCCCTCAATTTGTTTTGAGGCTTTTTCAAAGCCTTTAGTTTCACTTCAATTTCCCTGTTTCAAGTTCAAAATTAGTTGAAACAGTGTCGAAATGAAACACCCGTCAAAATTTCACACAATCCTAGTGTTTACCATGAGTGAGAAGCATTTGCTTCAAAGATGGACAAGAACAAGCTGTAGAATGTTATGGTTACTCCTGTGGTTCAAAGCAATAAAGCTCCACTCTGGTTTCTTGGAGTTTATGGTTTTTGTAAAAATGTGATTTTTACTTTTAGAAAGCTTTAATTCTTCCTCCTTGGGAGAACAAATTTAATCACAAAACCATAAATAATCATAAAAAATAATAGCAGCCTAATTTACATCTAACCTTTCTTTTTAATGATTAATGGATACTATTTATGTAAACTATTTCTACATTCCAGCATGAAATGAAATTTAAATTGCAAATTTTACAGTGGTGTATTTTAACTGGTGACCCTTTCCCCAATCACAAATAAAAGAAAACCAATTACATTTGTAATAAAGATGCTAATGTACTTTTTTGTTTTTAAGGTATATAAAGTCCTTGCTGCTAGAAACTTTATTTTCCCTATTGATGAACCAGGAAGAATGAATTGTCTAAAATGCTCCAAGGGTGTGTGGGTGTACATCTATGAATGTGGCTAAACAATAATTCTCAGAACATTTATTCTGCAATAGCATTCATAGTCAAGTGAACCCATTGTGCATCAAGTGTTGCAATCATCTACTGTTTTCCTCACTCCAGAACAAGAAAACACCTTCAAAGCAAGTACGTTTAAAATACTTGAGGCATCACAACCTTGCTGTAGCCAAAAGACTTTTGGAAGTATGATTGTTTAGTCTTTCAAGGTTAACATTTTGAGTTGTTGTTTTCCATCTCAAAATTCTCAATATCTGTTTACTTAGATTATGTTGCATGAAGTACTTTTGGGAAAAGCTCAGACCACCATTTGGCATAGAAATGAAATGCTGTTGCTTGGATATCATCCTACTTTACCAACTTACACACTTAAAATAAAATAAAGGTGATTTATCTTCTATGCAAAAAGGACTTTTGATTAAGGACTTATTAATATATTGGTATACGGTTCTAGCTGAAAATCCATAAGAAAGGATGTGGGGGTTTTTTTAAAAAGAAGAATTAAAAAAACCCATCCAAAATCCTACATGCTGACTTTGGAAACTAAAATATTTGGGCATTTTGCAATACATTATACTTTTAGACCTTCAGCACCAAGAGAGAAACCAGGTAAAGGGTAGAAGGGCTGCTTGTTTTCTTACTGAGCATCGTTCTCAGGATTATATTACATTCTGGGTTGTGATGGATTGTAGGAATCTATCAGTCCCCTCTGGAGAATGCCTCGTGGCTGTGATACAATCCAAGTGAGAAAACAGAGCTAAATAGAACTATGGGATTTTATAATTAAATCTAAGCTATATAGTTTAAGCAGTTTTAACTTGTCTAAAATTAACGAGTCCTCTCATAAAGGGCTTGGGTTCTTTTAAAATAGCAGAAAACAAAGGAAATGCAGATTTTACAACTAAAAGATGAAGCAGAGAGCTAAGAACTGCTGGGGGGGGGGTCCCCTTTTATTTTTCTGTTTTAATACTGAGTTTAAATATTGTTGGTAGCATGAAAGAACCTTTTGGTTCTGTTTATTTTGAATTCCCTTCTAAAAAAACCCAAATAAAACTCTGTAAAATTATTGTGAAAACCCACCTGAGTTTATTTTTTCTTCTTCTTCGTGTAACACCTTTACTGTCTTTTTATACCCTGGCCCTGTCACAGAATTGCAAATTCTGTTTCATTTGTTCCTGTTTATCCCTACTATAAAAATAGAGATAGAAAAGCAAAAATGGGGACAGAAAATGTACCTTATAGAAACTCTGATTAGCATGTCAGAGAGAGATTGTGGGTCTTCTGATTATAGACCCCAGCCCCAGGACAACATGAGGATCTGAAACTGGCTCTGGTGGGTCCCTGGACTGAGAATGAAAATGATCTGATTGCCAGTCCCAGCTCCCACACCACACCAGAGCCCATCCAAGGCTCTGGTATAATGCACAGCTGGGACTGATAATCAGCTGGTTGTCATTCCCAGCCCTGGGACTACCACAGTGTCTCCAACCAGCTCCAGCTGATTTTCAGTTTCAGCTCCGGGACTACAACAGAGCCAGTTCCAGACTCCTGTGTGGACATGGTGCTGGCACCTGCAATAAGCAGATTGTGGCTCCCAACCCTCAAACTGTAATCAATTGTATTTTCTCCATGGAGCTGTCTGATATTGGCTCAGGCCATGTTACTTAATAAGATCTGAAATAATCCTCACTGGAAAAGGCATAACTGCTGTGATCTGGTCTGATAAGAGCTCACTTAGTATGTGTTATTCTGCTTGAATGTGCAGACACTCAAGTTTTATGTGCATTTAATGTGCTAAGTGTCTTATATGACACTGCCCTGAGTTTGTGTAGCTAGTTGTTTGAAAAGAAAGATCTTTTGACTTGTAGACTGAGAAACCTGATCTGGAAACTGCTGAGGCATAATAAATGTAGAATCCCTATAATTCTTTAGAATTACTTTACAGAACCGAATGGTATTTTAAAACTAGGTATATAAAACAGCGTAGGAAAAAAGGCTGTGAACTAAAGGAATTATCTTTTCTCTCTAAACTTACCTAAGTGTTCCTAACTATGACAGTTCTCCAAAAAAACAAAAAAAGCAAGAGCTATTATCCACTATACAATGTAGTGTCATAGCTAAGAGCAAGGGGTTAATTAATCATAGTACATAAATATCTTCCTTTGAAATCATCTTGTTGATCTTCCTTTGAAATTACCTTTATTTGTCAATGCTGCAGTCTTAGGCAAGGTACAGACATTACCCTTTTGCTGGTCTAAATGATCAGAAACTGGTCTAAACTAGTTTCAATAACAAAACAGACATTCTCTGTTCATTCAGCACACATAGACTGGTTTAAAAATGGTGGAACCCAGTTTAAGTTGGACCGAATCAATGTGCACTCAAACTTAATCGATCTAAGTTAGACTTGTGCATCAAATTCCAGTACCAGTTCCCCAATCAATTCAAGTTAAATCACTGTCCACTAATGTCACTGCCCGCTAGCATCCCAGGCACCTTTGTGGCATCCTGCTAGCCCCCCTCTTCCCTGTCCCCATCTCCTGCCTCTGGACATCTCTCAGCCGCAGCCAGGAAGCAGGGATGGGGTGGAGATTAGAGGCTTCTGGTCCTCACCATGTGCCCCAAGACCTGGGCACCGGTGTCTCTGGCCCGCTCATGGTGGGTATGCTGCAAGGCTTTTTTAGCCCACAGGATCCTGGACTACTGGGGTGGGGGGCTGATGCTGGGAGAGGGGACAGGCATTGATCATCCAAGCCAGAGTAAGCAGAAGGATGCCCCTGGAAACTTCAGGATCAGGTGGGGCATGGCCATAGGACTCTTCATGGTCACAGAGTTCAGTACTAGGAGCTATGGCTTCAAACTGCAGCAGAGGAAATTTAGGTTGGAGATTAGGACAAACTTGCAGACTGAGGGTGGTCAATCATTTGAACAGGCTACCTAAAAAATCCCTGTGGAATTGCTATGCTTGGAAGTTCCTAAGAGTAAATTAGACACTTGGCTGGGATGGTTCAGTTAGGGATGATTCTGCCTTGAATGGGGTGCTGTACTAGATGACCTTAGGAGGCCCCTTCTAGCCCTACTTTCCTATAATCCTAATACTGAAGTTAAGCACATTTTATTATGCAGCTCAGTATTTTTCTTTAAACAAACTGTCTACAGAAAATGTTGTACTGACAGCATATAATGAAATGGCAGATTGACTGTCCTAGGGACTGATCTGTTTATCTGAATGGACACAGAACAAACAGCAGTGATATAATCATCTCCAGTTTTACTTTATCACCAAAAAGTACAAATAAAAAAGTAGCTGAGCAATGCTGTGCTCAGTCTCTGTAATGTTGGGACAACCCATAAAAGGATTTGTCTGAGAGCTCCAGCCTCAGCTGCCTGTGCACCAATGCCAGGAGCATGGGGAATAAGCAGGAGGAGCTAGCCCTCCTGCTCTGTAGTGCACAATATGACCTGGTAAGGATCATGGAGACCAAGGAGAGGAGCTGGATCTGGAGTTCTCTGAAGAACTGCCAGAGGCTGTGTGTGCAAGGGACTTGGTTGTCATGAGTGACTTCAATTACCTGGATGTAGATTGGGAGGAACACTTGGCTAGGGCCGATCATTCATGCAGTTTTCTGACTGTGATCGAGGAGCTCTTCCTGACCCAGGAAGTGTGCAGGCCAACCAGAGGTAACATTCTCCTAGACTTCATCTTGGCCAAGGGAGATGATCTGGTATGTGGCTTGAACATTGAGGGTAACCTGGTTGACAGTGACCATGAAATTATCAGGTTTACCATCTGCCGCAAGGTCAATAAATCAACCAGCAAGGTTAAAGTCATGGACTTAAAAAATGTTGACTTTGACAGCCTCAGAGCATTAGTAGGGGAGGTAATGCGGGATCAGGAAGGGAAGGAGAATGGGGTTCATGAAGAGTGGTCACTGCTCAAGGATACAATCCTTGAAGCACAAAAGAAAACCATTCCTGCAAAGAGGAAAGGTAGCAGAAGGGTTGGCAAGCCCTCCTGGCTTAATAGGGACATTTCAGTCCTCTTAAATAAAAAAAGAGGTGTACGCACAGTGGAAGCTAGGCCTGGTCCTCAAGGAGGACTATACAATAGAGTTTAGGGAAATGATCAGGAAAGCCAAGATGGTGACTGAGTTTAGGTTAGCCACAGGAGTCGGGGACAATAAGAAGTCCTTATTTAGGTATGCAGGCAGTAGAAGGAAAACAAATGGAAGTGTGGGACCCCTGCTTAGCACTTCAGGACACCTGGTAACTGACATTCAGGAAAAAAATGAACTCCTGAATGTCCACTTTGCTTCGATATTTCACTGGACTAAGGGGAAAGATAAGCGAGAAAATACTCATAGGGATCATGCCAGGAATGACAGCCTCCTTGCTGTGGATGCTGAGTGAGTGCAATACCAACTAGAAAAGCTAGACGTTTATAAGTCAGCAGGACTGGATGGACTTCATCCGAGAGTGCTGAAGGAGCTGGCTGAGGTAATTGTGGAACCCCTGGCAAAACTCTTTCAGAATGTGTGGCTGTCACAGAGCACTGAGGTGCCCTGCTCCTGAAGAGGGGAAACTGCTAGGGAGGGAGCCCTAGCAGTGACTAAGGAGCCCAGCTGTGGGTTGCTGGGGCAACCAGGAAGTCAGCTGACTGAAAGGCGCAGGGCCTGGCTCATATATAAAGCACAGACCGGAGGCCAGAGGCAGTTCCCTGCCAGTGGCCTAAGGGGAAGGAACTCTCTCAGGGAAGACGGGTGAGGCTTGACTACGGGAGCAGTGTTTTGACACTGCTGAGGGAAGGAGTGTTTCCCGGTAGGCCAGACTGATGTTTTAGCCAGGCAGCTTCAATTTATGTTACAGCCCAGGGGCTTGTGTTTTGTTGTTACACTGGTGGTTTGGGTGAGGCTATTAGGGGTCCGATGGGGGGACCCGAAGGAGTGTGGCGACCCCAGCGCCAGTAGGGGCACAGCGTACAGGGTACATAGACGCCAGCCCTAGAGAGCAGCATTATTAGGAAGCCCAAGTGTGGGCATGGTGAGCCCCAGATAGGGGGCAGCATTATTGGGAAGCCCAAGTGTGGGCACGGTGAGCCCCAGGAGAGGGCCGTATTTATTACTGAGAAGACCCAGTGAGGGCAAGGAGAGCCCCAGGAGAGGGGCTTTATTGGGAAGCCCCAGTGCGGGCGAGGTAAGCCCAAGAGAGGGCGTAGCATCACAGAGAAGGCCCCAGGGAGGGGGCAGCATTGTAGATAAGGCCCCAGAGAAGAGGGCACAGAGTGAGATAGGGCTGGGGAGAGCCCTAGCACTGGAGGGAGCGTGCATCAAAGGAAGGAAGGCCCAGGGAGAACAGGAAGGGGCCAAATAGTGATAGAATTGAGACAACGGCAATTCCATCGGCGAGGTGTGGACTGCGGTGTAGGGGGGGGAAACGGAGCCACAGATAGCACCCCCTGGCAGTGGGACAGTACAAGGGCAGCCTCCTGCTAATTAATACCTATTAATCAATTATCAACAAGTCGTGGCAGGAGAGTAAAGGTTTGCCCAGAGTGGATACCTGTCACAGTGGCACACAGGGGAAATCCTTGAGGATTAGAAGAGGGCCAAAATTGTGGCCATCTTCAAGAAGGGGAAGAGGGAGGACCCAGGTAATTATAGGCCAATCAGCCTAACCTCTATCCCAGGGAAAATTCTGGAAAAGCTCATTAAAGAATCTATGTGTGATAAGCTCGTGGAGGGTAAGATTCTGAATGACAGCCAGCATGCCTTGTCTTGGGTAGGTCTTGTCTTACCAATCTCATCTCCTTCTACAACCAGGTCTTTCACTGCCTGGACATGGGAGATGAGGTAGAGACCTAGACTTCCAAAAGGCTTTTTATCTAGTATCCCATGATATCCTTGTGGGAAAACTGGAAGATTGTGAGCTCAGCTGCTCGACGGTTCAGTGGGTGGGAAACTGGCTAAAGGGGAGGGCCCAAAGTGTTCTCATGAATGGATCTGTGTCATCCTGGCACGAAGTGGCCAGTGGTGTCCCTCAGGGGTCTGAGCTTGGACCAGTGCTTTTTAACATCTTTATCAATTATTTGGATGGGGGAATAAAAAGCTCGTGGATGACACCAAGTTATAGGGCAGTGTGGTCGCAGAAGATGGGGTGCAGATACAGGCGGACCTGGACAGGCTCAAGAGTTGGGCAGACTGGAACCAGATGAAGTTTAACATTTCCAAGTATAAGGTGCTCCATCTGGGGACAAACAACCCTTACCCTATATATAGGATCAGCAGTGACAGCTTGACTCACTATGGCCAAAAGGGACCTAGGGGTACTGATTGACCATCTCATGAATATGAGCTGTCAGTGTGATGCAGTGGTCAGCAAGGCAAATAACACTAGCGTGCATCAATCAATGTATCTTGTGTAAAACTAAGGAAGTGATACTCCCGCTGTACTCAGCACTGGTGAGACTGCAGTACTGAGGTCCTGACCTGAAAAAGAATGTCTTGCATTTGAGAACATGTTTAACTCTATCACAACAATGCAGTTGGTCTAATAAAAAAAATATCACTCTAAGAAATCCTTACTTCTTACTACATGAAACAACACTTATGGGATAGGCCAACTGAGATCATAGCTTCATTTCTAAATCACTTTTATGTAATGAACAGAACAATCCCCTTCTAAGAAATATACACAACTGCAGGATATTTTTTTTTAAGGCTGAGGATTAAAAGGAAGCATTTTTCTCCAATTCCCACATTACAAATGTTTGTGGGTTTTATTTAACATGAAGCTAGTTTTAATTTGAATTTGTAAGTATGGGAAAAGGGATTCTGTAATCTGTTAATAATGAAACTTTGATATGTTTCACCTTCTTTTCAGAATGACCAGGTATTGCTTAAATAGTTTATTATAACATTCTGCTGAAGAGGTTGAACTTGTTAGTGTGTTGATTGCATGTATGTCAGTGCTAATCGTGACTGACTTAAATAACTTAAGCAATATTTCTAAAGCTATTAAATGACAGATATTAACAACCTGAACAAAATCTTCATCTGAAAGGCAAATAAGGTATATTATAACCTAGTCACAATCTTCCCAAGATGCACAAATATAAAAAAGTTTGCTGTGCTGTTAGAAGTGAATATTGACTCATTTATTTTGTACTTTAAATTTTAATGAACAGTCACAGATAACCTTGTAAAAAGAGTTTAGGCCCTCAGCTATTTAATCAATTATCAAGGTGAAGTTGTAGAAATACCTTACATTTCTGTATTCAGAACCATTGCAGGCATTAGCTGTAATTCTTCCTGAACAACGGGTGAAAATAGAATATGTGATGCTTTTGATGAGGATGCTATTGTTCCACATGAGAGGTAACAGCATGGTTTCAAGGTTTAATTTCTTTTTATCTTTTTCATAGTTGTCCCTTGGTAACACTCACCTTGCATTCTTATGTTCCTTCCACCTCGGACATATGTCCTGGTAAATAGCCTTCTCACTTATGGTTAGTACCCTAGTCATTGACTTTGTAACTGTCTTTTTGAAGGATTCAAAACCTATCTTTTCTTAAACTGTTCTTTGTTCTCCAGATTTAAAAATTAATTCTCCCATTATGGGAACTGTACTGATAAAACCATCTTTTAAACTCCATTTTCAGTTTTGTTTGTAGACTGAAAAAAAACTCAAGGCCAAAGGATATTTATAAATACTTGTATTTATATCGTTGTAAGTCCTGAGCAAACTCTATCTCATTAAATCTTCCAATAGTACTTCACTTAACTCTAGTTTACAGGTAGAACAATTAAGAGATCCAGTGCTTAAAAGATGTGTCTAGTCTGAAGAAATTTGGTGAGTTAAGTGGTAGAGCCAGGAGTACTGTTGAGTCCATTTTTTTATACTCGGTGATTTATTATAAAGTCAACAGTGCAATAAAAACCATATCACAGAGTCATATAAATGCATCTGAAGTTATTCTAGTGACATAGGGGAATACATTTAAAAGGGCCTGGGTTATTTGGTGGTAACCCATTCGTTCAGAGGTGTGACTACTACTACTACTACTACTACTTCTTATAAGCATTAGTTGTTTCTATCTAATTCTTAAAGGATACATGTTTACATTCATGTTCTCTTTCTTCCTTCCTTTTAAGGGTAAATTGCAATTAAAATTATTTCTAAAGAGAATGTCACATTGATTTCAGTGCTAGGTAAGCAGTAGTAATCACTCTCCAAATTTGGATGTTGACTCTTACATCACATGGGCTGCATGTAAAATATGGACGCATCCAGATGAGCTCACATGTTCCTCTTGCCATGACTCAAAGCAGTTTGAGATGTGAAAAGAGGCATGCTGGGAACCAAAAAATGTTCCCCGCACTGCATATTTGCAGCAGGGGCTCAAAAGTTGATACCTGGATATCTAGGTATCAAAAAAAAAAAAAAAAAAAGCAGAAAAAAAGTGGGGCAGGCAACTGGAGGCTCAGATCCTCCAAAGAGACAGTCTGGTAGCCAGCCAGAGCATTTCTATAGCTGCCTCTTGTCCCTCTGCTGAAGCATTCTGCCTCCACATACAGGCCAGTCTGAACCAATGCAGGCTTATGGACTCTGGCTCTGTTGGAGGTTAGCAAGGGACTGGGGGTGAGGGTGACTGGAAGGCAGGGCTATGAGGTGTTGGGGACTGTAGGTGGGGGGGGGGGGATATTTCTCTGGAGGGGTGGATCCCTCACCTTCCCCCCGCACAGCCCATTGGGGTGCTCAGGGCCCTCCTGGCAAAGCCCCCCTATGGTGCAGGGCAGGGCAGCTTGGCCCCGGCTGCCTGGCACCCAGTGAAGCTTGTGGCAATAGAAGCTTTTGTGTGGCATGGTGCCAGCCCAGTGTGGCATGGTGCTAAGTGCCTTCGGGGAGCTCTGGCTCACATGGGCTGTCATCCAGGGCCCCATGCCCCATGCCACTCATGGGGACCCCACCTGTTGTACTGGGCTGGGTCCTGCATGCACGGGCCTGTGCATGCAAGACCCAGCCCAGTGTGACACATGGTCCCTGTGAGCAGCACAGGGTGCTGGGTGACAGCTTGAGTGGCCCAGAGCTGTCCAAAAGTGTATGGCCCCACACCGAGCCAGACAGGGTCTGTGTGATATGGCACAGGCAGCACTGGGTTCCAAGTGGCCAGGGCCAAGTCACGTTGCCTCATGCCATGGGGAGGGGTGGACACTGCCAGGAGAACCCAAACACGCCAATGGCTGCTGATGTTGCAGGTGAGCTGTGGGCTGTGTGGGGAGGCTGGGGTCCTGCAGGGGAGGGCATGTAGGCTCTGAAGCTGGGCTCTGGGCCCTGGGGGGTGGGGCCCTAGCCCCTGTAGGGGAGGACTGTAGCCCTTGCAGGGGGCTCTGGGCCCTGCAGGGGTGGGGGCTGTAGCCCCTGTTGGGAGGGGTTATGGCCCTTGTGGGGGGAGCTGTGGTCTATGATGGGGGCTGTGTTGGGGAGTGTCACAGAGCACCTAGGTGCCCTGCTTCTAAGAAGGAAAAAACTGCTAGGGAAGGAGCCCTAGCAGTGAGTGATGAACCCAGGTGCGGGTTGCCAGGGCAACCAGAGGAGGTCAGCTGACCACAAGGAGCAGGGCCTGGCTCCCTTATAAACCCTAGGGGCTGAGACCAGAGGGCAGTTCCCTGCCAGCAGCCAAAGGGAAAGGAGCTCTCTCAGGGAAGAGAGGAGAAGCCTGACTGCAGGAGCAGCATCTGACACTGCTGGGGGATGGAGTATTCCCCAGTAGGCTGGAATGAGATTTTAGCCGCGTGGCTTTAATTTATGTTACTGCCCAGGGGCTTGCGTTTTGATTGCTGTCTAAAGACTGGTGGTTTGGGTGAGGCTATTAGGGGTAGGAGGAGGCCTCATAGGGGACCCACAGAAGTGTGGGGAACCCAGCACCAGTGTGGGTGCAGCAGTCGGGGTGCACTGACCCTAGCCCCAGAAAGGGGGCAGTTGAGAGGCCCCAGAGACAGAGGCTGGGATGAGAAGCCCCAGTGAAGTTGTGAAGAGCTCCAGAGGAGGGGGTAGCATTTGAGAAGCCCAGAGAAGGGGGCAGCATTTGATGAGAAGCCTCAGTGCGGGTGTGGAGAGCCCCAGGAGAGGGGGCAGCATTATCGAGAAGCCCCAGGAGAGGGGGCAGCATTATCGAGAAGCCCCAGTGCAGGTATGGTGAGTCCCAGAGAGAGGGCAATGTTATTGTGGGGAAGCCCTAGAGAGAAGGGGGCAGTGAAGAGACCCAGGGAGGGGGCTGCATTGACAAGCACCAGAAAGGGTGCAGGGTGAGACGAGGGCTGCGCAGGGCCCAGAGAGGACAAGGGGCCAGATTATAGCAAGGCCAAGACTGAACAACGTCTATTCCATCTGCGAGGCTTGGCGCATGGTACAGGGGTGGTTGGAGCCATGCATAGCCCATAAGGCTAGGGTGTCCCTGCAGCACCCATTGCAGAACGGTACCCACGAGGGGTCCGGGAAACCGCAGGGACTGAGTGTCCATCAAGATGTGACCAAGAGGGTGTAAAAGGCAGCCTCCCAAATATATTGTGTCATCAAAGACATAGTGGGCGAGAATTTGAGGGTGCCCTTGGGCCAACTTGGCACGGGAAAGGGAACTTGAGGAGATCACGGCTCTCTGACAGGACCCCTCGCCTTGACAGGGAGTTGCAACGTGGGGGGCCAGGGGACCGACCCTCACCTGAGAAGCCTTCCCCATATGCTCCCCCACACCCACAGTCCCCCCACAATCCACCTGCAAACTCCACACCCCCAAACTACCCCCCAAAACCCCTCATCCACATATCTGGCCCTGTAGGTCAGGAGCATGGGGACTGGGGTGGGGGGCAGACTGTGGATTGAGGGTGAAGAGCAAGGGCAGGGGCAGGGCACTGGTGTATCAGTGCTGCTAAGCATTGCACATCCTGGTAAGCAAAGCGGGTACAGACAGCTTTGATTTTTCTATGACAAAAAGCCAAAAGTAAATGCCAAATTGTATAGATATTTAGAATTTATTTTATTATGATGACAGAGGCACTGATAGGCTTCCAAATTGCTTTAAACTTGTAAATATATCAATAAAACATTGCCCAACTGAGATCTTTCTATATAGTGGCATTTAATTTTAATAGCTAAAGAACACTATTTTGGGTATTTTAATGACAGAATTTGGATTTATTATCAGAAAATTTGCAATCTTTAAACTGAGAACACCAGGATCCCTGGTGGTGAGACAAGTGGCAAGACCCGGGCAGAGGATCCTGTCCAGGGCCAGCACTGGGGACCCAGCTGGCGGGCAGATGAGGTGGCTTCCCTGTTGGCTATTTGGGGCCAAGAGGACACATGTGGACAGTTTAAAGCAGGCCACCACAAGGAGCACATCTTCTGGACGATAGCTGCCCAGATGGCAGAGTGGGGGCAACCCATCTGGCTCTGGCAGGTGTGCAGCCATGGGGTCACAAATCCAAGGGGTTGGATGCTGTTGCAGGTGGCAGCAGGTCACAGCCAGGCATCAGGCCCCACTGCCAGACTGCTGCAGTGGGTAGAGGGGGAAGGGGCTACTCCAGGTCAGGTCTGCTTCAGCAGTCCAGCTGGCACAAGGGGTGGTGTCCTCAGATACCAATTGGTTGGATCTCAGAAGCTCCTGAAGGCAAGTAGCTCTGAGCTGCTTGCCAGGGGAGGTTTTTATACATGTGGGGCCAGCAAAGGTGCTGGCCCCAGGCTCTAACTCCCCCTGATTGCAGATCTGGGAGAAGCTGGGCAGGATTATTTTGCCCCAAGTGACACAACTTGTCCTACAACAAAGTGCATGTCCAGGCACATGTGCTGAGGACAATATTCCTGGCTCAAATTTGTGCTGCTTCTATTTGAGCTGCTGCAAGTTCATGTACTTGCATGTGTGGTCTCACCCCATGAGTCTCTTGGACTGACAGTCAGGTACTTTTCATTGTGCCCCCGTCTGACCTTGTATAGGCACTCTTGGGTGGCCTTTGAGTATTCACTTCACCCCGTCCGAGGGGTATGTCCCCAGAGCTGTTAGGTTGCACTCCACCCTGAGGGGAGCCCCGACATGACTTGGTCTTCTCTTCTTCAGTGGTGAGGTTCCATCCCAGGGTTTCTCGCTATTCTGAGTACTACCCATCAGAGATGTTCTTGGGGCTCCACCTCCCCTACACCCCAGCCACGTGCCAACCCTCAGGGCCTCCGGATGGTGGATCTTCAGCCTGTTCCCCAACTCACCTATTCCTGATGACTGCGGGGTGTACAACTGTTCCCGCCTTTGTGCCCGACCTTGCTCCGAGGCTCCTGCCCAATCCTGCCTCAATCTTCCTTTGTGACCCCAGACCCATGAAGGGTCTTTCCTTGGTCACAACTCTGGGTGCTCTCCAAAATAAAGTATAATGAGGAAAAGAAAAGAAAATAATGAAAGAATCTGGGTGTGGGCTTCTGCCCACCCCACTCACGGGTCCGACATCCGTGATCTTCGATCCTTCAGTGTCATCACTCTTTTATGCCAGCTGTCCCACCGGTCAGGGTGCTGGTCCCCTCTAATGTGGGGAGAGCCCCTCTTAGGGGATCCCCGTCCCACCCCTACCAAGGCTGCTGACCTTCCTGGGACATCAGCTGGGGAGCAACTTCACTCTCCGGTGTCCCTGCCACCTTCTCTGTCATTTCTCCACCACCAGCTTTTAAATCCGTTGGGCAGCATTTTTTTTCATAATGTCATCCACCGGTGCCACCACTGCCAGCCAACAATAAAAGCAGCTGGTAAACTGCACCAGCAGCCCTTCCTGGTTCAGCTTGCTCTTCCCTGCAGGAAGTAAGTATGCCCTCTTTTCAGGGCTTTCTTTCTTTTCTTGTGTGGGTCTCCCCTGCCTCAGGTCTTGCTGTGGGAGGCCATTCCAGTGCCTCCATTTTTATTTCCCTGGGACACATTGTTTTAAATTAAAGTAAAATATTTTAGGGTTTGGTTTTTTTTCTGTATGCTTGTGAATCCAGAGTAAAATTACTTAAAGTGGAAGCTTGTTCAATAGACATCCTTGATCTCCTAGACAACACCAGATTGTGAAGCATTAGTAATAATTCTTGTAAAATTTTGGCTAGTTTTTAAACAGTACCTTCTGAAACATCCATTCTATAGAAGTACAGTAAACTCTCTCATAACCGGCACATTACAAGCCAGCATGCTCTGTTAACTGGCATCCCAGCTAGTAAGGAAAAGTGAAACCGGAAGTGCCCACCATGGCACTTCTGGTTTCTCTGAGCCCCCATGGCTTGGGGCAAAGCTGCTGAGCCCCCACAGCCCGGGGGCATAACAGGGTGCACAGGGCTGTGCGGGGCCTGCCTCTCTGTCCTGCAGGGCCCATGGGCCCTGTGGGAGGGGTGGCGATGCAGCGGGAGGGGCAGAGGGATGCCCCAGACCTGGCCAGAGAAGCAGCGACCTAGGCCGCTCAATTAACCGGCGTATATTGTTATCCTGCATCCCACATTCTCAGGGGATGCTGGATAACAGAGCTTTTACTGTAATTAGAAGCTGGGCATATCCAAGTAAATTCAAACATTAAAACTATATAACATCAAAGATATAAAAAGTCAGGCACTAAGAAAATAGCATTATTTCATCCACCTGAAAAGTATTTGGATAGATGACGTATTTTAGAACTGTAGTATGTAAATGGATGATAATATATACATTTTGGTAGCATTAATTTAATAATAAGCTTAGTAACCATTTGTAGTAAATAGGTCATTAGAAATCTCAAAGAGAAATAGAGATTGCTCTTCTTTTTTTTTTTTTTTTTTTTTCCTTTCCAGGTCAGTCTAGTTTCCACTTATGACATTATCATCATCACATATCTAATAGAGATTAAATTGTTAAGAGAAGCTGTTGTTCTTTTTAGCTTTTTGTTTTAAAACAAAATAAAACAAAACCCTATAATATGTTGATATTCGTAGCAGTTCAATATGTGGAACCTTTACATCCTGGGTGCCTTTTTTGTGTCATCTATGAGTGATTTTTGGCATGGTTTTTCTCTCTTTCCTGTTTAAAGGGGTATCTCTCTGAGATGATGATGTCCACAGGGAAATCTCATGTTTTCAAGCTCGAGGCACATCCTCAGCTGATATAAATTATCTGTAGTGAATCTGTCTTGACTTAAACCAATTGAGGATCTGGCCCAAACTCCTTTCACTATCTATTTTGATTTATCTTGAATTTATTTGCACATGTGCCTTTTAGTTAATTTTTAACCACTATGTATTTAAAGTACCAATGCATTTAAAATATAAGTAACAATAAAGTGTCAACTTCCTTGATGTATTAAGTTTCATATCAATGAAAGAGTTTTTCTTAGTTCAGTTTTGGCAAAGCAGTTCATCATTAACACTTTGATTGTTCCTCAAGAGTAGTGTTACATACTATCATAATACGCTTCCACAATCAACATGATGATGCAGAAAGAAAGCTTTAATGGGTACCCACCACCTTGATTTCTGAAATTAACACAGGTTATTAACACAGATTATTTTGAATATTAACACGAATAGGCTATTGAAGTATTAGGACTTACTTAGAACTCGATTCTTTTCAGTGTTTGTCCCAACTAGTAATTTTTTCAAATGTTATAGTATCCACATTCACATAATATGTGATCCTTTTATGTGCAGTAAAATAGGCTACTGCACATTAAACTGCATGTGTAGATGTGCCCAGTTATATCTTTCTGATTACATTATATTCCTAATGTTGTAGGGCACAACAAATATGTTTACCTATTGTAGTTATGATTTAATGCCTTTTATAATAGAGTGAACAAAGTGTGTGATTTTTCTTTCTTTATACTCATGCATTTTCATTAGCTTTAGTGGAGTTATTCATAATTTGCATCAACCTGAGGGAGAGGAAGAATCTGGGCCAGAAAACATAATTATCTTCATTGTAGTGATGAAATCAGGATTAGGTTCCCATTATGCTGCCTTCTGTAGAAACATGAAAAGGAAGCAAGCCTGGCCTTAGAAGAGTTTGAGAGATATGGGGGAGGATTTGAATGACTCCCTGCCACACAGCTGCTCTCAGCTGTGAAATCTTAACTATATTTTCAAAACTAGCTGTACCCTAAACTAGCAGGTTGTTGGAGGGGAAGCAATGATGGCATTGAAAGGAAGATGTCCTTAGATATGCCAAAATGTTTGTTGTAAACAATGTTTCTCGTCTCTTACTTCTCCCCTGTTCCTTCTTATTTAAAAAGCACTTGAATTATTGTGATTTAGTGAACTAAAAAAAAATCATGCTCAGTTTACAGTTCTTGTTTCCTCCTTTGCATAGTCAATATGTTGAATTCAGCCTGTGTACCTGGACCGCTAAAAGTCATATGGCATGATACCTGCTCCCTGATTACAAACACAATGTGCTAATGAAAATGTGTTTGTGCCACTGGAGCAGAATATTGGGCATGTTTACATGTGCATTAATATGGCTTTTCTAATGCTCATTAAATTTAGTACTTTCAAAGTGAGGTGCTAATGTACAGTATTGCATTTGCACTTTTTTTTAAAGTGATGCTTAATGCACAGTAGATTATTTTACTGTGCATTAGTGTGAAGTCACAGGTTTTTTTACATGATGCTTTTATGAGTAGTAAAATAGTCTACTATGCATTAAAGCACACATGTAGACAAGCCCATTGTGGGGGAGACAGATAGAGAATAGGAGACGTAGGGTACTTTAAGGTTATGTACAAACAGTACAGTTAGATTGACCTAACCAAGCCAGCAGCCCTGCCATCCCTGCCCAGGACCCACCAACCCTCTGGACCTGCCAGCCTCCTAGTCTTGCTATCCCCTCTCCCCCATGAGTTATTTATCTCACATTGCCTGCCCTGCTCCCTGAGGCAGTGAATGCCTGCATACACTGCTCCCACTTTAGGTCTACTTTAAGCTTCCTAAACATAAACTGGATATGGTGAATCCCTGTTTGCACTCTATATTTTAGGTTTTGTTCTCTTGGACTATTACTTAAGCTAGGAGTTGTTCTGTTGGTACCCTTAATGATACAAAGGTATGCCCATTTGCATACAAGTAGTTATATTTGCACAAACCAAGCCCTCCCCAATAATCATGTGGGCAAAATCTGGTCACCCATGTTTGCAAGAAAGGGAATAATAATGACAATGGTATGAACATGCTTGGGCTCAACTACAAGGTAAATTTAGTGAGCAAGTGAAATTAGTAGAATAGTCTAGTGACTGAAATGGTGGCATAACATAATGCAAAACTTATACATTTTCATTTTGTCTAAAATAATATTGAATTTCCTGTGGATTTTTCTCATAAATATTTCAAGCCTGAAAGGTTGAGAACATTCAGCTCTAGGAAGCAACTCTGCTGTATGTGAAATCATCAGAAGATGCTTGTGGAAGGGATCATAGATTAATGTGCATTATTCTTGCAATCAATGTAATTTAGATAATCATTTTAATTCATACAGACCTCTGCTACTTAGACAACAAATCTATTAGGACACTTCTATACTTCTGTTTCTAAATATATATCTAGCAATTTAAACCCAGGATTAAGACAGGAAGTTGGATTGCACAAACCCTGCAGGGTCAGTCTCTCATGAGTTACCTAAAGATTTTTTTAAATTAGTATGTATCCCTGGTGGGATTCGTCCCACGACCGGGCAGTACATATTGAGGGTTATAGATTGTACAGAAAGGACAGGGTGGGGAAAAAAGAGGGAGGGGTTGTGCTCTATGTCAATGAGCAATATACGTCAACCCTCATCAAGCCGGAATCCAAGGATGAGGAAGTAGAAGGATTGTGGGTTAGGCTACATGGGGGGCAAGGAGAAAGGGATTTGGTGGTAGGGGTCTGCTACAGACCCCCACATCAAGGGGAAGAAATAGATGCAGGGCTCCTGAGGCAGCTCTCAGAGGCCATAAAAGCTAAAGAGGCGGTAGTCATGGGGGACCCAAACTACCCAGACATCTGCTGGGAGACACAGACGGCAAAGTCCCACCGCTCACGCAGGTTTCTAACCTGTGTACAGGACCTCCATCTGACACGGGAGGTACATGGTCCCACTAGGGGGAATGCCATACTGGATCTGGTATTAGCGATGGGGGATGACATGGTAGGGGACCTACAGATTGGTAGCCATCTGGGGGACAGTGATCACCTAATAATAGAATTCACCATAAGACGTCGAGTGAGTAAGGTAACTAGTAGGGTGAATGTACTAGACTTTAGGAAAGCTGATTTAAATGAACTCAGGCAATTGGTCGAGTCGGACTCGATGATCCATTGAGGTCCCTTCCGACCCTAACATCTATGAATCTATGTTTTTAGTGGTTTGGTCTATCTTCATGACTTTAGTTCAAGAAGGAGGTACAATTGCGGGGATGGTCTTTAGTCTCACATTATACATTGAAAGTATATAGTTTAATAAAATGGTCCAAGTTAATGCCTAGAGAAACTCAATGTATCTCACTACAGGTGATTTGAGCTTGTTGCGATTTAACCATAGAGATGTATACTAAGACAATGCTGTATAAAAATACGTGTATTTCTGAATTGTGTTCATCCTTATCATATTTTTAGGAAAAGTTTATTAAACACAACAGATAAAATTATGGATATTTTGGCCTTGTATGTGTAAAAGATGCAACGCCTCTGCGTGTTTACTGAAGGAAAAAACATACACACAAAATGTGCTAGAGTGCTTAAAATCAGTGATTGAAGACAAGTGAAGATGCACAAACCACTTCCCTGATACTCCTTCTGCCTACCTTAAAAATGACTGGTAGTGATTGGAAATTCAATATACATGCAAATCATTGCTAGACCAATTATATCCATCTATTTTAATGTTAAATTATGTATGTGGAGAAAGGGTTTCATGACCAATGAATCAGGAAATACTCAGTTGATGAACTCCCATGATGTAGGAATGATTGATGCCAATAACGTAAACAAACGTGCTATATCCTGAGAACATAAAGTAGAATATGAAATATGGCAATTGAAAACTAGGGAATGTTTGGTCTTTAGTAGTTAGTCTATATTTTATAACTAAGGGAGCTGAATCAATACAAGACCTGTTATCGATGCATTATTCTTTATGTGCAGGGTCTTGAAGACATGTTCAATCCCATAATGAAATTCTTATAAAATATTCAAGAAGTCAGAAAAAGGAATAGTAACAGAGGCTCCAGGATATTTGCTTCACGCTAGGTGGAAAGTTCTTTTAGAGTATTGAATAATATCCTAATACATTTTTCTTGTGAATAATATCTGGATTTCATGCAAACATGTTAAATTATATTTCCAATTTGTATGATGCATAAGAGTTACCATGCAGCATGTTACCATGCTAATATTCACAAACATAAATAAATGATAGCTGATGGGCAAATCATGAGGGATTTTGTTCACTTTGGATACGCATTGGAGAGTTAAGAGCCCAACCCAACAATCTTACTCATGAAGATATTTCTACTAAAGACAAAGTAACTACTTAGGCATTGCTATGTATTACTAGTTGTAGATTAGAGCCTAAACACAGAATAAAAGACCTTTTTTTTACTCTGAAGAGCACCTGGCTATGTTTAATCAAATACTGGGAGGACAAAGACATGGAGAAGTGAAATAACTCTCTTATGGTCATATAACAAAAGTGAAAGTAGATGTTAGCTCTCCAAAGTTCTAGCCTATTTCGCTATCCTCTCCTCTATACTGCCTACTACCTTGCATTTACTTTACATTTATACAGTACCTCACCTCCAAGCACTAATGCAACACAAATATAAAATATTTGCATGAACTAAAATTGCTTGAATGGGTAACAAATGAGAGATCAAACCCTAAGGTGTTTATCTGAACAGTGTACAAGTTAGCTTGACTGGCTGAAATCACAAAATGGGCCTTAAAGGCTCATGGAGAAAGCCTCTACTTCAAAACTACCTAGATACAAGTGTAGGCATGTCTACATGTCTAAATGCTGCATGGTGAGTTTACTCTACAGTAAACCTACCCTGGGTAAGCATCTACACATGCAGAGAGGCGGGAGCAGATGTGCTGCTTCTGGCACCATGCATTCCAGCCCCTTATTGCTCCCCTGTAGCAGTCAGGGGGAGCTCTAGGCTCCCCCTGGATGCTAACCCAGGGGCTGGCAGGGAGCATGGGGCCAGGAGACAGCTATCTCCAATTGATCTCCAATTTGTAGCATCAGTCAACCACCTGAATATCTCAGTGGTGGGATTTGTTGTCACAATTAATTATGGGTGCAAAAATGGGGGCTTATTCATTTAGCTCAAACATGGAGTTCTTAGTTCTGAATGTTCTTAATTTTGTGGCTGTATTTTCACAATAATAGTTTCACTTTCTTAATTGTGTACAAGAGTACAACAGATTTGTTTGAATTCTACATGGATATTTAAAATATAGCAAGTTTATGGAGAAGAAATCCTTGTGCTCTTTTTTCTAGTAGTGAATGTGTGGTATCTTAATGCAACAGAAAATGTTAGCTTGTAGTCATTTCAGTCTTCCCACTCGCCTTTTAATTGTTCTGTCAAGAGTTAATCAACAAAAGACTCCTTTCATTCTGTGGAATGATTTAATAATATTTTTTAATTACTAAAGTAGAAAACAATACAGTCTTCAACACTAACACTTGAAAATTATTTGCACTTAGATTGAAACGTACAAAAAAATTGATCTCCCTAGTCTTACTACATGCTCATTTTGTTTAGTTTATTTTTATCCTGAGATGTATAAGAGCAGATCAAATATACAGGTTTCTGTATAAAGAGAGAAAAGAAAAATGGACCACTTAAATATCATAACATAGATCTGATTCTATAACAATACAAAGTTGATGAAAATGTTCTGAAAAATAAGTGTGAACCTTGTAAAGTGGATTCTCAAATACATATTTATTGCTTTACTCTTGGGTTCTTTTGCTTGTTAAACATAACAATTTATTCTTGTTTCTTTATACTTCTTTGTTAGAGTGGAATGGACTTGGACTGTAAAACAAGTACTCATGAATTGAAACATTTTATTTTCTAGAAATATTATGTCTTCTAGTTAATATACCCTAGAAATCTCTCACTCCCTCTGGAAAATATTTAATCTTCTAGTAACATTTTTTTGGAACTACTTAGCAAGTTGTTTTCTGTTAAACCATTGTTAGTTTATCCAGAAGGTTCCACCCCCCTGCAGATAGAAATCAGTGGGAAGATTCCCAATAGTGTTAGTGCCTGTGACAGGGGGCCGTCCTGGGACCAGTCACAATATCAGCCCACCCACCTGTATAGGGCAGCCCACCCTGATTCTCCCACTATGCCTTGATACATTAAAAATCAACTGGAAAAAAATGTGGGAGGCTGCCCATTTAATGCCCTGATGCGAAGGCCGTAATACACAGCTTCTGCCTATCCTTTACCATGTCCCATACCTTGCAAATGGCATCCAAAAATTACTTCCAACTGCCATCACCTGCAGGCAGCCTCACAGCCTGCACAAGCCCTTAAAGTATTTACAAGTATTACCTCACTGAGGAGTAAATTTAATTTACTCCAGCCTAATGGGACACACATGTAGATGCTGAGACAGTTATTGCACAGCTAATTAGTCAACTGTGCAAAAATATCTCATGTAGATGCTCCCTAAGAGTAGGAGTTAGCTGCGCTGCTTATAGTATTGTAATATAATTATGTTTGTATTTAGCTTTTATGCATGTGCAATGTCTCTCTCTCTTGGAATTGAATCAAAGATTTTCAGAAATTCTGACATGTTTGGATACATTGTATTGCTACCTTCAGCTAGAAATGGAATTGGGGAAAAAAAAATATCTTTTGGGATTTTTAGCTGAGGGCAGGAGCACAAGTGAGAGAAACTTGTGGGATTTGCAGTGTAGTTTCCTTGAGTTAAGGAAGTTTAGAAGCTTTAGACTGAATTCTGATTTTCTGAAGTTCTGAGTTTCTAAAGTTCATCATACCATAATTACTCCTTTCTTCAGATGTATTTCATAAATAGGACATTTTATTTTATGAACTATCTATACCTCTGTGCAAATAAATGGATGGATATAAAAATGAAACCACATGCCCTGAAATGACTACAGCTGATACAAAAGCCATCTGCTTTGCAATGCACATAAACCATGAGGCAAGAATTTTATATGTATAATAATATAATATATTATTGGACTAACTGTATAATGGGGAAAGCTGTTGGACCAGCTTTCAGACATGAATTGTCCTTCTTCATGTAGGAGGCGGAAAGCTTGTCTAATAGGTCTCCCCACTACTTGGTTGATCCAAGAAAAGACATCACAAAAAACCTTGCCTCTAGGACATTTCCTGGACTATCATGGCTGCAACAACTTTCTCGCCTTACCATAAGCAACAGGCTAATTCTTCTGATCCTTGCTCTGGCTACCCATTCAACAGAGTCTATTGAAGGTTATCACTGTAATAGTCAAAGGGCTTCATCAATGGACCTTAACTACTAGACCGATCTTTTCTGTCTTCATAACCACAATCTTTCTTAACAGAAGAAACTGTTCTGTCTTCTGTCTGTCACTGTTCTGTTAGAGCAATGAAACCTTCTTGATAAACAGAATAATGACCACAACATTTTCTGAACTTAAGGCAATTCTTGTTGAGCTCTTCTCTAATGCGCACACATCTCTATTCATAAACAAACACAGACAGGCAAGTAAAACCAATTGGTTGCTGGTTTGTCTCTTATACACTGAGGAAATAAAGAAAGGTGATTTTTAATTTCCACTCAGGTACTTGGGAGGAACTGAACTGCTGCTTTGGATAAATTTCTAAACCAGAGGTGCTCAACCTTTTGGTGTGATGGGCCAGGTAAATGGCACAGGACCAGATGGGACTCCACTTGGCAGGACTGGCCCTATGGCACCTCTACTTGGCCTACTGCCAGATAGGGCCCCTACACTGCACCCCTTGTTTCCTCACCACTGAATTAAGGCCCCACATTACCTTCCGCTGCTTCATGTTGGCTCCCTTGGCTTAACACTGCCCATGCCGGGTCTTTCAGCATCATACCACCTGTGCTGCTTCCCTGGCATTTCATGCCCACTTCTTCAGCTCTGGGCCCCCTGCACTGCCTTAATGGGGCTTCTCATCACCTGTGCCACCTCTCCTGATTCCTTGCCACCCATGTTGCTTCCCTGGGGCTCCATGCCACCTCTACTTGACCCAGTGTTCAGGACTGGGTCCTGCACCACCTGCAGCCAGCCCCTGGGCCATGTCTGCATGCTGATCCAGAATGCCATTCCACTGATGGGTCTCCCTTTGGGTCCAGAAATTTGGCAGTAGGGGAGTGGCAATTGCTGCCACTGCTTCACCACTGCCAAATTTTTGGACCTGTGGGGACCCCTGCAGGCTGGATAGTATAGTTCCATAGGACGGGGATTAAATAAGCACCCCTGATCTAAACAGGTAAACATGAATTTCATAAATCAGCTAAAGGTGATCTTAGATTCTTGTATACTTTTCTTTCCCTCACATGCCTTGTAGGAGTCATAGTTTCTGAGATGAAAGTCTATATGTCAATCTTGCGTTTTGCTGTCTTTGAGTAATGACATCTAATTAGGGCCTACATTAAAATTCTGAATATTAACCTGCTGGCAGAAATCTTATGGTGCTATTGACTTATTTTCATAAAAAAAAATAATGCTATTAGCTTTTAATAATTTTTTTTTTTCATTTAGAGATTCTTGGATGTATTACATCTACTACCCATCCCCCCCCCCCCCCCCACACACACACACAAGAAGACCTAGGGCCATTGTTACACTCTGATTGCCTCTCATTTCCCTTTAGTTTATAGTTTGTTATAAGACTACAAGGAATTTATTCAATATAAAAACAACCAAAGCCTCCAAAATGAAACTGTGTCATTAATGATGTGTTTTATTAATCTGTTCTTAAAAAAAATTCTATCTTTAATTTGTTTCTACATGATGTGAATCAAGACATACTGAATTATTTTTTGTCATCTCAAAATTGAAAACAAAGTTTGAAGGAGTCCTTTGGTCTTCATTTTTAGATGTTTGTCATTATCTTGAGTATATTTCTCTTTACTACCTAATTGTATTCATTGTACATTCTCTAAGGTGAATGAAAACTTGATAACTGAAAAATAGTAAAAAACTGGAGAGGTTTTATTTTGATCATTTTTTATATGGAGAGAATTAATTTTTATTTCAATAATAGATTTCCCCTTTAACTATAGCTACATACAAGTATTATATTTTTTTACTTAGAATCTCCACCCTCCTGGTAGAAACTACAGATGTATAAGAATTCATTCAGTTTCTTTACCCTAAATTCACCATTTTTAAGGCACAGTAAGGGTACACACATGTAGTTATGCACCTTAAATTGGGCTAATATCTATTAAATGTGCATGTGTTGATGCACCCTGTATAAGACAGACAAAAGGAGGTTATTTTCCAAAAATATTTTGCACCTTAGCACCCCATCTGAAGTTTAGGCCAGTTTGTGGTACATCACACTGGGCACTCCAAACCCATAACTATTTCTGAGAATTGTGGCAGTTTTCCCTTTAAAATCTGCTTTGTTAAATCTCTCAAAGATTTCCAACAGCTTTTAAAAAAGACATGTAGCCCAGGTGTACTCAGGTATGTAATCCCTTCTCCAATTGAAGGGATTGTTAGCTGCCAAGAGTGATGCGGGTAAAACTGCAGGCTGTGCACAGTTTCCCTTCATCTCTATAGAGTCAGGCTAGGACAGTCTGAAACTTAATTATATACAAATGTATTAATGCAATACCCATAAGAAGTGTGTGTGTGTGTGTGTGTGTGTGTGTGTGTGTGTGTGTGTGTATGTATATGTATATCACATGATACACACTATATATATATATATATATATATATATATATATATACACACACACACACACACACACACTCCTTTGCCCTCCTCCACTCAGGATACAGGTAAGTAAACCAGAACAAAGGATAAAGATCAGGCAGTATTAAACTCTATTAAAATACCAACTCACAACTATAAAATGCGAATAGCTAAAATATGAGGTGCATCACCATCAAATTAAACTGAACTCTTTACAACTCCAAGGCCCAGGCTGGTTCTGGGTCATTGGCGGAGCTCCAGCAACCAGTAGGACAGGGGAATTCCTCCAGTGTTCTTCAGGCCTACTGTGACCCAAAGTATGCCTCCAAAGGAAACTCCAGATCCAGGGAGCCTTCTGCTGCCTAGACTTCCCCTCCAATAAACAGGCTCACCAGCCTGGGATCACTTCCTCTTCCCCTGTGGGAACCCGTTTCCTGGGGTAACTCACAATTCCATGGTCCCTGGTGAGTGGTCCTTGGCCCCTCAGCCAAGCTGTTTCTCACTCGCAGGAGCAACGTGGGCCTCTGGCTCCTTCTGGACTGTTTACCTGCTAGTAGCCCTGAGCACTGTCGCATGTTTCTGGGAGTGTTGCCTTCTGCACAGGGTTGGGGGCTTGGACCACCTTGTGTGGCCCCAGGGCCCAGTGCCTCTGTGACCCATGGTGCAGCGATGCCTGCACTGAGTTTCTGGCCATGTGCCAGGGTTTAGAGACCTGAACTGCCCTCAGCAGTGTCGGGACCAAGGGCGGTCTAAGGCTACGGCCAGTAGCCTGGACCGTCAGGTGGGGTTTTTCCACGATGGAGTAGAGTTAGGCATGGAGGCGTATTGGTTTTACAAAGAAAACTTTACTTACACTGCCGAAGGTCACAGTGCAGGAAGGAAACTTGCTTGAGTTGCAGTTGCACACAGACAAACAAAAATGAGATCTCTTCCGAACCGAACCGAGATGAGTCGTCGATGTACGACTCCACAAGCGCTTTTCACGTGGGTACGTCAAATTTTCCACTATGACGGGGAATGGCTAAGAGCTGATCAGGCCTCTATGTCCTCCTCCAAGACACACGCGGAGTTTGCTAGGCTCCACAGCGCGCTCAGAGTTCCCCACGAGATGGTTGTGGAGTCCTCCAACTTGGGTGGAAACTGCTCTAATCTCTTATACGGCTAACGAGCCAATTGCTAGCCGCCACGTAGGAATAATTTAGAATTGACCAATAGTGGGACACTAATTTGCACGCGTGTGGCGGAAACTCTTTTGCACCGGGGTTTTCTCTCTGCAGCTGAGAAATCCACCGTGCAAAGAAAGCTCCATGTGGCGGGAAAATTCCAATGTGCCAAGGCACTAAAAATCATTGGGTTATGACAAGCAGCTCCCAGGATCTTGGTCCCTTCTGGGACCTGCTGTGTAGCACCTCCTGCACCAAGGTCCTGGTCTTGTGCTGGGGCTGGGGACCCGAGCCACCTCGATCGACTCCCAGGGTCTCAGAAGGAGTCTTCAGGCTCTTTAGGGCTCTGGGTCTGCTGCGCTAGCCAGCTTACACCAGCTCTTCCTTCACACTCTCTCTTCTTCACACTTTACCACAGTCGCTCATGTGCAAGGCATGATGCTTTTTTTTTTTTATCCACTGTGGAGGCTCTGTCCCCAGATTGCAGATGGACCCATCAAGTTGAAGCAAGGTGCAGGCTTCAAACAGGTCTACGTTCTCTGCCTCACCCTGGGCAGGGGTGGGGCAAGCCCCTCCTCAGCAATCACCAGATTGGTGGAAGTGTTCCACCAATCACAATGAGGATTCTCCAAGCCCAGATGCACTGGACTGCTATCAGTAAGCCTACACAGACATAATTGTGCTCCTTACTGGCCAGATTCCAGTGCTTGCACTCACCATGACTATCACCTTACTTGGCAATGAAGCAAATTGATCAGATGTGTCAATAGGTCATTTTGTCTCTGGAAGTTCAAAATATAAAATGAAATCTACTTCTTGGTGGGGAAAAAATTGTCAACAAGCAAATGTTCAACAAGCTGTTGATTAGGCTCACTGGAGACTGTAGGCCTATTTGAACAAGATTGTGCTATTTAGTGTGAGCAAGTTCTCAAGAATCTTTGTTATTCCTTCCACATTATACTTTATCTAAATATCCTCTACAGTAATTCAACTTTAAGAGGGTTTTTAAATTTTGTTCTTGTTCTTATTCTTTATTGAAGTGAGAGAAGTTTCATCAGTTAATCTTTTCTTGATTTGGGCCTTTTTTGAAAGATGCGCAAACTGTTGGCCACTCTCCGTTTCTGTAGCATAATAGCTGTGTATTTTGGTTAGCTGGTTTGCCACTTTGTTCTTTAGTTTCATCAGAACTCTTGAATGAATGCCATCCAGTCCTTTGGGATTGTGATATATATAATGTGATTAGATTCCCTCTCAGTTACCTTTTCTCAAGGCTAATCCCATTCAGTCCAAGTACTGCTAAAAGTCATTTCTTAATTCTTTGCAGTTTCTTAGGAAATCATGTATGCTTTTATTCATATAACTCATACACTGCTGTAATGTAACTATGAACACTTCAGGAATAAAACAAGGTACTCTGTATGTCTGGGTAAAACACAGTTTTGTTTTGTTTTTAATTTTCAGATGGGTAGCATTTGTCAGAAGTACACAGCTGTGAAAAACTGACCTGCCCTTGGCATATAGTATTAGACATGAAAAACATTTTGTCACTAACTCTCCATTATACTGATCCCCAAAAGTAATACTTATAAATGTTTAGGTAAGCCAGCTCAGAGGCTATCCATCTCTAAAATATGGTTAAAGTATAATGGAATAATAGACCTCTTCTTCAGGATGGTTGACCTAGGTAGGATGTGGCTGGACCTCTTGTAGGGCACAAACCATTTACACAGGAATCAGGAAACTCCATATAGGATTATTCTTACCCTCAGCGCTTCATGGTAGAAAAATCAACAGATTTGCCTACACATCCTATAAATGCCCTAAACTCTGCCCAGAATTCTCATAGGACTATATGGTTTCTACATCTCCAAGTAGTATTATTCCACTTTAAGTGGATTCCCTAGAATGGAAAAGGAGGGAATAGGCTGGAATACAGTGATGGTCTTAAGTTGGTATTGTAAAAGAGGATGAGAGGGGATCAGATGCAGAGGTAAGTGATCTGTCCCCTTGTGCCATCTAAACCTTTCTTAGGCAAACTCTGATATGAGCTACAACCCCAACAAGGTTTCTGTTTCTTAATTAATATAATTAAAATGGATTTAAAAAACTGTATAAGTGAGCATAAGAAGTGCTAAGGAATTTAACATAAGGTCCTCAAATATTTTTGTAGAATTTCCCTATGACTATTTAAACCAATGTGTTCAGTGCTTCTTGAGAGAGCTGCTCTGTTCACTATTTGTTCTAATTTGCTGGCTGTATTCCTAGTTAATTACTCCTTTAGGCACACATTTACTCTCTGATAATTGCTAAGCATGCTAAATGCATGCTTTCAACAACTGCCCTGTACAAGTAGAATTGTTGTGTTTTTGAAGGAGAATAAGTGGCCACAATAAATCATTCCAAAATGCTTTGAAGTGAATTCCCAAATGTTCCAATCACTATTCTCTGCCCTCAGCCAAGAGCAAACATTGTTCTTCTTGAAGCTGGATGAGACAACACTTTTCCCACCTAAATTAATATTTTCTGAATGATGGAATGTTAAATAGCTCTGAGAAAATTGCCCCTGCACCCTGATATGTGGCAGATATAAATTTGAATTTCCCCTGGAACAGCAAAGAATTTAATCCAAATATGTGGGTTCCAAGACAACTGTTCTAACCTCTACATGATTCTATAAAGTACAGGCATCATTAACTCTTCCTCTGGCTATGCTTTAAAAGAAAAGTGAACACACTTCAATTTCTTGAAACAAGGGACTTGGGTTTTAATTTGTGGATATGAAAGAGGCAGAGACATCTTTCTGAAGCCCTGTGAGTAGCATTAAAGGTGGAGGGCCAGGAGTTTCAATTCAACCCTGTCCCTAATGCCTACTTCCAAAGAGAAGAACCCCTAGTGTGCTGGCTGTCGGCAGCCCTCTGATCAGCATGTTGGCTGGTTTGGATCAGTGGCTGGTTGGTGCCTAATTTTTTCCATGCTCTGTATATGGATTCTAGGTAGCTTTTATAGGGTTTCAGATCAGGAACCTAAAAGTTAAATGTTCCAATGCCTAAATTTAAGGCACCAAAATCTCTGCTTGATTTGGTCCTTAATCTCTCTGCTTTGATTTCCTCCTCTATACTCTGTTTGTCCTGATTATTTCAACTCTAAACTATATGGAATAGGAACTGTCTCCCTTTGTTTTCATGTAGATTAGGATTCCAGAGAATGTCCATACTATATGCTATTGGATTATGACCTGAAGTGTTGTTCTAGCGAAGAAGTGGTTATATTGTTGAAATGTCAAATATTGGCCGCAGCTAGAGATGGGTGATTTAGTAGGGCTGTGCGAAGCTTCAGTCACTGTTTAGATTCAGCATAGATTTGTAGATTTGGCCCAATTTGTTGGCTGAATCTCTGAATTCACATCAAATCAGGAGACCCTTTAATTTCTTTGAATTGAATTGGAATCCTCCTAATTGATTAGGAAAGATTTGACAACTCGGTCATAGACACAGCTTTACATGCTTTTTTTTGGTTTTTCTACATACCTCCAGGTACCCAGTGGCTCATGAATGCTGAGATGCTGGGGCAGATGGAGCATCCCACAGGATCATGGGGGGAGGGGGGATGGTCCCCAGAGCACTTGACAGCAGACCCAGAAGTGGACCAGAAGCACTTCCGGTCCACTTC
>NW_005842087.1:1219214-1237621 GCF_000455745.1 Alligator sinensis | reverse complement strand
GCGGGGGCCCCCCCCCCCCCCCCCCCCCAGCTAGGTGCCTGGTGCCTCCTAGGTCTGGGAGGGCACCCGGGGTCCCCCAGCACAGCTGATCACCGAGCTGGGGGTCATGGGTGGGGAGGCACACTTGGCGACAGACCCAGAAGTGGACTGGAAGTACTTCTGGCCCTGACTTCCAGGTTCACTATCGAGCATGGGGGGGGTGGGTGCGGCCTGCACTCCTGTGGGACTCTCCATCCACCACAGCATCGCAGTGTTCACGAGCCATGCCTGGTAACTCAAGGTATATAGAAAAAACATTTAAAGCTGTGTCTATGGCTGAATTGGTTATTATCCAAATCGGCATCAAATCTTCAGATTTGGATTCAGTCAAATTGAATTGGGACAGTGATCTGAATCAATGAATGGAATCACTGTCCCCAATTTGGGCCAAATCTGAATCCAAATTAATGGCCCATTTTGCACACCTCTAGTGATTAGTTGGTTGGGGTGCACAATTGCATTAGTGGTACAGAAGAACCTCTCAAACGCCTGCTAGTTTATCTTCACACATTCAAAAATAAATAGATTTAAAATATGTTCAGTGGCTTCTGTGATTGCATGAGACCGGACTCAATATCTCAGGTAGTCACTTCTTTCCTATATTTATTAGATGTTTTTGAAATATGTATTGTCTAGTTTGCTGCTGCATTATAAGAACACAATTGCCCACATTTAAAAAAAACAAGATCCTAACTTTTCCTAGAGACAAAGTAAAACATAAGGTAATCTGATTTAATATTTTAAGTCAAGGGCATAGATGGAAAGACTTCTTAATTGTTTTATAGGCTTTTGGATTTCATTAAAAATATACAATGATTTCTTACCTATTATGGTTGCAAAGAAAATCTTACAAAGCTAACATGAAGCAAATGCAATCATGTGTGACCTTATGTGCTAGACTGCCACAATTTTCAGGTGTGAGCTGCTTTATTAACTTCAGTAGAAACTTTTCAAATGATGTTAATGGTCCTTTATGTGTCAATATTGTTAACTATTGCTCATCAAAGCAGGTAAGAATGGAGAAAGGTTAATATATCATGGAAACTATTCAATTTTGAAAGGGGCCCTGTTAGAGGTTAAATGGGGAATAGCCAGGGGATGAAGAGAACATATATAGATTAATAGTCATAGATTCATAGATGCTAGGATTGGAAAGGACCTTAAAGGATCATCGAGTGTGACTCCCCTGCCACTGGCAGGAAAAAGTGCTGGGGTCATGTGACCCCAGCCAGGTGCTTGTCCAGTCTCTTCTTGAAGACCCCCAAGGTAGGGGAGAGCACCACCTCCCTTGGAAGCCCATTCCAGATTCTGGCAACCCTAACCACGAAGAAATTCTTTCTGATGTCCAACCTAAACCTACTCTCCATCAACTTGTGGCCATTGTTTTTGGTTATTCCAAGGGGTGCTCTCATAAACAGAGCATTTTCTATTCCCTGCTGCCCATCTAGCAACTTTGTATACCACCACAAGATCCTTCCTCAGCCTTCTCTTGCAGAGGCTGAAAAGGTCCAGGTCCCTCAGCCTTTCCTCATGAGGCCTTTCCTGCAGGCCTCTAACCGCATAAGTCACCCTCCTCTGGGCCTTCTCAAGGTTGTTCACATCCTTCTTGAATTGTGGCACCCAGAATTGGACACAGTAGTCTAGCTGTGACCTGACCAGTGCCGCATAAATGGAGAGCATCACCTTCATGGACCTGTTTGTGATGCACGTACTAATGTATGACAAAGCATGGTTAGCTCTGCTAATTACTTCATCACATTGATGACTCATATTCATCTTGGAGTCAACAATGACTCTGAGATCTCCTTCTGCCTCTGTGCTGCTGAGAAGGTCATCCCCCAGCCTATAGGTGTGCTGGTGATTCCCTCTCCCTCGGTGCAGCACCTTGCATTTGGCCTTGTTGAACTGCATCCTATTATTCTCTAACCTGTCCAGGTCTGCCTGGATTTGGTTTCTTCCCATCAGTGTTTACCTTGCCCCATAGTTTGGCGTCATCTGTGAATTTGAACAGAGTGTTCTCCATCCCCTCCTCCAGGTTGCTGGTGAAGATATTGAAGAGCACTGGCCCAAGGACTGAGCTTGAGGGACCCCACTGCCCACATCTTTCAAGGTCAATACCAACCCATCCACCACCACTCTCTGGGTATGACCCTTAAGGCAATTTGCCACCCACATAATTGTGTAATTGTTTATGGCACAGCCGTTCAATTTTCTTATAAGAATAGGATGGGAAACTGTGTCAAAGGCCTTCTTAAAGTCCAAGTAGATGACATCTACCTCAACACCTGCATCTAAGCTTTTAGGGACCTGGTCATAGAAAAAAACAAGGTTAGTCAGGCAGGATCTACCCACTATAAACCTGTGCTGGTTGCCCTTCAGCCTTATATTACCTGCTGGAGTCCTACAAATGTGATCCTTGATAATTTTTTCAAGGATTTTCCCAAGGATAGAGGTGAGACTAACTGGTCTAGTTACTTGGATTTTCCTTCCTCTCCTTGAAAATAGGAACCACGTTGGCCCCTTTAGCAGATTGTTTTCACTTTTAGGAACATATAACCGAGCTTAAGGAAGGAGTGAAATCTGTTCCATTTCCTGAAAGAGTATGGGTCCACCTTCAAGTGTGAGAACTATTGATATTCCCCATGATAGCTTTTGTTTTTAGAAAGCTGGACTGTCCTGTATTTTAAATCAATTCTCCTGACAGCTGTTAGAAGCACCTGTTATTTCAGAATAGAAAATATACTGGCATTGAAAAAAATGCTTTAAGGCAAGAATTATTTGCAAATAGTCCTTCTTAGTGCAGCAATCAATTGCAATGATTATTTTGCTAGGCTTATTTAGATTATTAAATCACTTATTCATGCACAAAACAAATCTTCAGTCAGTTAGCTTTGTATTCTTGATTCTGTAACAATATTTTTCATCAACACTGGCAATGTTCCCTCTAAGGAGAAGTGGTCCATGAGCACCTCACTTTGGTTTGTGAGTGCACCACTTCGGTCCCACCTCCCCCTTTCAGTACAAGCCTCCAGTAAGTGTCCAGGTGGGAGCAGGTAGGTTTGCCCACCACCCTTCTCCATGCTAACAGCTGCCCAGAGCAGCATAGTGGAGTGTTGTAGGGAAGCCATGGGCTGGACACAATCAATTGATAGAACTGAAAGGGAGGCACAGGGGCCGTCATGGGACACTTACTAAAGGTAAGCTCCTCACTCTTCACATGGGGCAGGCAGTGGCTCCTCCCCGAGGTGAGGCAAGGCAGAGCTGGGGGCTGGGGCTGGTGTGGGCTCTGTCAGCTCCAAGGAACTGCTCCACTCCCCAGCCCTGACATCATGTGCCTCCTCACTCCCTAAGGTGATGCAGGGGTGCAGAGCAGTTCCCTGGAGCTGGTGGGGCCCCCAGAGTAGTTCCCCAGAGCCAGCAGAGCCTGCACCAGCCACCAGTCCCAGCCCCTGCCCCCACCTCACCTCATGTCAGGGAGGAGCCACTGTATGAGGAGTGAGGAGCTTACCTTAGCATCTCCCACGCTAGCCCCAGTGCCTCCACTGCACTCCATGCCCAGCTTTTCTCCGGGCAGGTGCATGGCATTAAAAAGTTGGTGCGCGGCAAGATTTTTAATTGTGCGCGGCCACGCATGCATGCATGCACGCACGCAGCTTACAGGGAACCTTGAACACTAGAAACATCTACACAAGATGCTTTACTATGTAATAGACTAATTTACTGTGCAGTAAGAGTCACTGTCTACACATGCAGGCACTTACTGGGTGCATCTACACATGCATTTGATCCGGCCTAAGTAAGCACTTTCTGGCAGGCTCCTACACATGCAGGAATTGGGGAGAAGATATGCTGCTTTTTGCTCCAAGTTTCCTGCAATCCTTCAATGGGCCCCTGCCACCATCAGGGGGAGTTCTAGCCTTTAGCTGCAGCTGCCAGCACCTGCTGGCCATCCTTAAAAGCCAGTCCTATTCTCTGCTGTCTGGCCAGCCACTTCTCTGCCCAGGAGCAGCATGCCAAATGCAGAGGCAGCACGCGGCAGCTCTCTCCTTACCAACTTTGCTTCCCCCAGGCTATGGCTGCTCCAGCCCCTGCCAGTGCTCCAGGCTACTGCTGGACTCTGTGTTGGCCCTACTGTCCTGCCATGCCAACTGACAGCTGGTGCATAGCCAACTCACTCTGCCTGGCTCCCCGCTGCACAGTGACCACCTGCCTGGCTACCAACCACTGGCCTAGGGCCACTGCTGCCACTTCACAACTCCTACTGGCAAGGACACCAACAAGGGGCTTCTGGACACTACTGCCTGGGACACTGTCATCCTTCTGGGCCTCCAGCCCCACCACCCTTAGGCCTGCCAGGGCAGCCAGACTGGTGGCAGCATGTCATCCAGCACACTTGGGATGATGAGCAGTGGTTGGAGGCCTTCCACACAATCCAAGCCACCTTCTGGGACCTCATGTAGCAGCTCCAGCTCGTCCTGGAGTGGCAGGACACTGGAATGTACCCGCCCATTCCAACAGACACCCACTTTGTCCTCATCTTACTCAAGCTGACCGTGCACACCAGCCTCCGCTACATTGGCCACCTGTTTGGCCTGAGCAAAGTCACAGCCAAGTGGAACCTGGCCAGGGAACCTGGCTTGGAGGGGTGTGGGGCTTTCCAGGATGTGCTATCATACACTGTACTCCATACTCACTACTTTCACGTACTGGTGGCAGGGTTCTGTGCCCTGGGATTCCCCCAATACATCGGATCCCTGGATAGGACCCACATCCCCATCACCTACCTTCCCCATGGAGCCTGCCTCTACTACACCTGGAGGGGTTTTCACTTCTTGGTGCTCCAGGCCATCGTGAACCACAGCAGGGCTTTCACACACATGAGCACTGGCTGAAGGTAAGCAGAACTCCGGCCTGTCAAGCCTGGTGGAGAACATCCACTTTGTGCCAGGGGTACTGGACCTGCAGCTGGGTGCTGTGGTGGTCCTGTCCCTCCTCATCATGGATCCTGCCTATGCACTTCTTCCCTGGCTTAGGCAGCCTTACACCAGCCACCTGGACCCCTGCCAAGCCCACTTCAACTGCTGCCTGGACTTGACTCGCCCTAGTGAAATGTGCCTTTGGATGTCTCGAAGGCTGCTGGTGCACCCTTACCCCTGGAGATCACCGAGGATGACCTCCTCTGGGTCATCATCACAGCCTGGGTGCTGCATAAAATCTGTGAGGTCAGAAGGAGCTCTTTCTGAGGCCTGGGCAGAGGGGAACAGTATATGGAGGATGCCTGGCAGCTGGAGCACCATTTGCAATGGCAGCAGAGGCCCCCTCCCCCCAGCTACGCCTCCAAGAGAGTCATGCACCTGCCAGAGGGGGTTGGGGCACCGGGTGCTGGAGGTTCTGGCCAGCCACCTCCTCTAGCACTCCTTGTTCTAGTTTGCCTGCACCACTACCCATAGACCCGCACCCCTACCTGCCCACAACCTCAACCATGCTCACTACACATGTCTCACAAGAACAAGTTTTTATTTCCCTCACATCAACCATAGCCCCTGCATTCCCTTCCTCTCCAACAGAGTCCTCCTTCCTTTCAACAAACTGAGCCCCTCCATCACCCAACCCACCCACCAAAAATATAAAAAAAACCCTTCTTCCCCATAAAAATTATTTATAAAAATGTCCTTTGTGGACAATCCCAAGCTGGGGGGCTGTGAGCGTGGGGGTGTCTAGAAGTTGGAGCCTGGGGGAAGGTGGCTAGCACCCTGGCCTCCGGCTGTTCCCTCACAGGTCCAGACACTGCAATGAGTGTGTTGGGCGAAGAGCTCATCCAGGAGCAACAGTGGCTGGTGCTCCCCTAGTGAAGGCAACTCCTCCTCTGGAAGGCAGGGTCCAGGCCCAGCAGGGCCAGTGTATAGTCCTGGCACCACTGCAGGAAGCTCTTGCTCCATGCCTGTGTGGGACTGTGTGGCAGGGCATCTGGAGCAGGGCCTGGGCCAGGGGCTTCTGACTGTTGGAAGTGCTGCAGGACCTCCTTCCAGGCCCAGCTGTGGGCCTGCCACAGGATTAGCAGCTGCCAGGTGGCTACCGGGGCTAGGCTCAGGAGTCAGAAACTGGGCAGCATGAACACAACCACCAGGACCAGAACAGTGTCCAGCACTTGATGGTCATTGTCCGTGGCCTGACCTAGGATAGCATTCTGCTCCCACAGCAACTGGAGCTGCTCGTGCTCCAGGACCAGGAGCTTGACCCAGAACTCCTGGTCTGCCCAGCCCTACGCCTCTTTGCACTAGTTCCTTGCCTCCTCCTGCGAGTCCTATATGTCCTCCTGGGTGATGTCCTCCACCCACCAGGCCCATAAGTCCTCCAACTGGTCCCATAACTTCACCACCAGCTGCTCCAGGAGGAGGGTGCAGTCCTGGGTCCTCTTCTGGTATAGCTAGTACATCTGCAGGGCCCTGGCTGTGGGCAGTGGACCTGAGGTTGCATCCTGGCTTCCAGGGGTGGCCTCTCCCCCATGTGCAGCTCAAGGCCCTGTAGAGCCATGAGACAGAACTTGTTTGTGAGAGTTTGCAACATTTCTGAGATAAGATGCTCTGCCCTGGGGGCCTGTGCATTGCCCAGCCTCAGATCAGGGTTGAGCAAGCACAGGTGCTCAGAGATCATAGTACATCAGCCAGACAGGCCTGGGCCCAGGTGGCTGCCAACTGAATCCCCTATCCCTACACACTCCCAAGAGGCTGGTGGGCTGCTGAGTGCTGGTCACAGGCAGCCAGTTTCCCCTGCCCTGTTCCCAGGGTGGGACAGGCCAGGCTTCTGGCAGCACCAGCTGCCATGCCTCCAAAGCCTTCTCCCCACCCTCCTCCTCCAGGCCAGTTGCTTTCCTGTGCTGCTGCCCAGCCCATGACACCTGGGCTGGGGGATATGGTGTTCCCAGATGCCTGGGATGAGGAGATGCCCATGCCCCTGCCCTCCCCACAGGGGGCATCTCTGGGGAGGTGCCCTGGAGCCATCCCCCTGACACACCAGCACTGTGCCCCAAACATACCCATACTGTATGTCATGGGTGGTGCACAAGGAGTTGTTTGTGCAGGCTGAGGGGTGCCCAACCCACTACACCCTGCTGCTGCATGGTGCCCTGGATGCACCTGTGCATCTGTTACAGGACCCTGAGCTATGATGGCATGGTGGGGGGGAGGCCCGGGCTGTCCCACTACTTCCACTGCCACTTTGAGGGCTACCTGTGCCTGTGCTACATGACCCAGCCCCCTGGTGTGGAGAAAGACATTGCCTCTGGCATCATGTTCCTTGGTGTGTGAGAGCCCTGTTCTCACCTAGCTGTGGGGGATGGGCAGCTTAATAAAGTTTTGCACTGTCTCCCACCTCCCTGCATGCTGTAGGGGGGAACCCAGGGCCAGGGGAGTGTGGCTGGGCTGAGTAGGGGAAGGGACATGGGTTGGGGGCAGGGGGCAGGGACTAGGGTAGGGAAGGCCACCTTACCCCCAGTGCAGGCCTTAGCATATGGCTGGGCAAGCTCCTCTTGGACCTTACTGGCATGGCTGGTAGCTTCTCTTGGACTTGGCTGGCAGTAAAATTGTCTGACTCTGAGCAGTGTCCTCTAATGGAGAGGCATTCCATGCAGGTGCTTGGCCAGGATGCCCCACTTCCTCCCCACCCCAGGAGGAGCTGGTGCTGCTGGCAGCTGGCAGTGTCAACCATGTCTCATGGCTGGGCCTGGGGCTATGGAGCTGGTGAGGCAGGTGCTGGCCAGGGCTCTCCAAGCTGCTGGTGGATGCCGGGCAGCTGAGGAGCTGCCCTCCAATGACATTTCACTGGATGTAGCAGCTCACTTGTGCTTGGGCAGGCTGCCTGTGCTGCTAAAGATTGTATGGCTGTGGCCTGGGTCCTGGGGTGCAAGAATGGCATAAAGAATGCTGCATAAAGGGCACAGACTTGTGAGCATGGGTGGGACCAATTATTGTGGTTGGTCGTGGTGACCCACTGTGCCCATGAGGCCTTGAGCCTTTATTCAGCACTGCTTTGCTGACCGATCATGCCTGCACTCCTGCATCCAGCCTGAAAGCACCGCATGTATGTGGGTGTTGGAGTGCCTGCCCTGCTCAAACTGGCACTGCACTTCTGCCTTGCTCCACAGCACCCTGAGATCACCAGTCTTCTTCTTGGTCCATTTGGGGCCCCAGGTGGAGAGAACGGGCATGGGCATGGGCCTGGCCGAGGAGGAGGATGCAATGGGTGCTGGCCGAGCAGGACCTGCCTGCAGCACCCAGCACAGGGCCACAGCAGGTGACTGGCAGATGTGTGGCAGAGGCAATTCCTTGCAGCACCTGCAAGTGCAGGGAAGGCTGCTGGGAGTGTGCTGCACACAGGTGGAGCTGCCCCTGCTGGCCTGAAGCTGCCTGCAGGTGGACCTGGGGATGACAGGCCTGGCCAGAAGCTGCAGCAGCCTTAAGCAGCTTGCAGCACCCTGCTGGCCTAGGTGGCACTGTCGTGGCAGCTGCAGAGCAGCGCAGTGCCAAGCAGCAGTGTTGGGGTCTTGGTAGGCAGGAAGAGCTAAACTGTGGCCTGCCCTGAGAGACATTGGCCTGGAGTGCCCTCAGGCTCCCTGTCTGTGTGACCCAAGGCTCAAAATGTCTGCAGGCTTTTAAATACTGTAGACAGGGGCTGCCATAGAGGCAGCCCAGCCCTGGGGCAGGAGAGGCTCCTAGCCTGCAGCCCTGGGACTAGCCTAAGGCCACCCCGCTAGTAGCTGGGCAGACCCAGGAGCAAACCTGCTCCCAGGCCATGTCTACATATGTACAGAGATCATTCCAGTGTATTCTCTCCCCACAGCTTCATTCAGCAGCTCCAGCAACTAGGGCCAGTGCCTGCCACACCAGCTCTGGGTGCACATACCTGCCCAGGAGGCCAGCCTAGGAATGGCACCACCTGCCCTGACCAAGTCAAGCTCCTCCCTGGAGAGAGACACCACCCAGCCAGCCAGGCACCAGGCCCTGCACCCTAGGATGCTAGCAGGAGTGACATGTCATCACCACCAGCAGGGATGAACTCAGGCCACAAGGCATGCCTGGCACACTCACCTGGTAAGCTCTGTACTGGGAAGGACCTCCCATTCCCTCCCTGCCCATCCTGCTTCTGAGCCTGGCCCAGCTGAGCTCTCCCCTGGCCTCTAGGGCAGAGGCGGGCAATTATTTTGGGTAGACGGCTGCTTACCCAGTTTTGGCAGCTGTTGAGTGCTGCATGGGTAGCCCTGCCCATGACAGGTGCTCCACCCCTTGACAGGTGCCCCACCCCCTGGTCACTATCTTGGGACCAATGTCCCATGGCCAGTACTAGTAGGGCCCAAAGTGGGGCGCAGGCTAGCAGGGGTCTGTGGAGCTGGGCTGGGCTGCACCAGCAGGGAGCGGGGAGCTGGCCCAGCTCCATAGAGCCCCTGCCAGCTGGGACCTCGCACTCCTGCCACCCTGCTCTGGGCCCCACTGGCACTGGACTCAGGACACTGGTGTGGGCCCTGTGCTCCTGCTGGCTCCCCCTCTGCTCACACCCAGTGCCCTCCAGCTCCACAGAACAGGTGGGGGGCAGCACTCAGCCGTGACCCCCTGCTTTCCAGCAGGGAAGAAACTGGTGCTGAGTGTGGGGAAAAGCGGCCCCTCGCCTGCCCCATGGCCGGTGACCCCTGCTCCAGCCACTCGCAGCCCATGCGGGGCTGTCTGGAGCAGGCACAGGCAGCCCCAGGCAGGCTGTGAGCAGCTGCAGTGTGGGGCGCTGGCTATGGGGAAGGTGAGGGGCTACTTTTTCCTGTGCTCAGCACCACCTTGTAACCCAGCCCCACTGCCAGCCTGGCAGTGGGGCCAGGTTACAAGCTGGTGCTGAGCATGGGTGGGGGGGGGGAGAAAGCAGCCCCTTCCCACCCCATGCTGCAGCAACTTGCAGCCTGCCTAGGGTTACCTGTGCCTGCTCTGGACAGCCCTGTGCAGGCTGTGAGCACCTGCAATGTGGGATGCCAGCCATGGGGTGGGCAAGGGGCTGCTTTTCTTTGGGCAGGGAAGGAGCCCAGGGAAAAGCAGAGCACAGGGGGGAAAGCGGCCCCTCCCCCACCCCATGCCCAGTGCCCCACGATGCAGGTGTTCGCAGTCTGAACAGGGCTTTCCCGAGTGGGCACAGGCAGCCTCATGTGGGCTGTAAGCAGCTGCAGCGCAGGGCACTTGGCGTGGGGTGGGGAGGGGCTACTTCCCTTCCCCCCATGCTCCTTCCCTGCCCGGGGTCCCCTCACCCCCACTTACCTGGGCTTCCCATGCCGGGGCAGCCACGTGCTCTCAGCCCAGAAACCATGGCTGGGGCTTCTGACTGATGGGCGGGGCCAGGTGGGCCTGCTGTTGTGGGAGCCCGCTGGGCTTCCCCTGGGTCCTACTGCTCTTGGTTCATGTCATTTTTTATAGGAACCAAGGGCAGAGAAATATTAATTTTCTATGTTTTTTTAGGGGCCCTGCGGGCTGGATAGGTTGGTGTAATGGGCTGGATCCAGCCCACAGGCTATATTTTTCCCATCCCTGCTCTAGGGTCTCCCCCACCACAGAATGGAGGGAGGTGGAAGGCAGCACAAAACTTTGAGTGGCCAGGGTCCCCACAGCTAGGTAGCCATGGGCCTCTCAGACATGGAGAAATGCATTGATGCAACTGTTCTTCCATTGAAAGTTTCTTTTGTTTGAAGGTTTATTTTTGTGTTATATTTGTTTCTTGTTAGGTTACATTTGTGGATAGTCAATAGTCAGTATGTCCTTCTATTTTATCTTTAATGCAGACCTTATAACAATCATGCTTCTGACACATCTGGACTAGACTGTATAAATTTCTGTATAGGGATAAACTTGAATGTCACCTGAGTCAATGCAGAATGTGGCTGTAGACCTTTTTAGTAAAGCAAAACTATTGTGAGGACATTTACCATGTTACTAAAATCTCTTTACAGGTTTCCTTTTCTATATGTAGTTAAAGACAAACCCTAAATGAGGTGTGCTACCTTAGACAGATGAATTATCTCACCTTCCTTGTGGTGATTTTACAACTTACTCATAATCAAAGTTGATTTAAAAATGGAATATCTGTCTCATGGCAAATAATCATATTTCATATTCGTTGTCACCTTGAATCTAAAAAAAAATTGAAACTATCAATATTTTCATGAAATTAAAAGTAATTAAACATTTCAAAGGAGGAAGTTAAAATAGTTAATCCTGGCTTTGTTCAACACTAAATCATATCTGTCCAAGTAACCGTGATGCTTTATGGAAGTTGTAGCTTGGATGTGGTTATGATTTGTGGGAACTATGTTCAGCTTTTATATTCTATTGGAGATTATGGACTCTGTGTCTGTCAGACTGCAAACTACATTTGATTGCAAGGCTTGTTTTGCCTTCCCACTCTCATTTTATTCTTCCTTTTGAACTATTATTCTTTAGGAAGCCTGGAATACGGCTAACACTAGAGAGTCATTGACCAACAATGTATAATTCCCCCAAGTAATCATCTAGCTTCTAAAAAGGAGAACTGGTTTGATGGGGAGGGAGGTTGCTTTGACAATGAAAGCATTCAGTAGCAGTCTGTCATTGCCTGATGAGTCTGAACAGGAAATCAACTGACAAAGGGGGCTGGAAGTTTTAGAGGAGCAGGGACTGAGCCATCCATTCCTTGACCACTATCAGCAGGTCAAGTTGAGAGGGATATGCCTCAGATAGGACCTGAATGAATGAGGGGTAGCCCCTAAACACAAATAAATTCATACCCACCAAGGAATCTCATGGAATGGACTAACTAGGCATTACATTTAGTAAGTGTCCTATTTTTTTAAAGGTGTGCAATCTCATATACTCGATTCTTAAAGTAATTGCATGGCACATTTAGAAACTGTATGTAAATCCTTCCTGCATCTCTATATTTGTTTGTTTATCTCTATCAGATTTTGAGAAGTGTTCAACTGAAAACCAGAAGGCTTTTATCTTTACTAAAATTCTGGGAAAAGGTGTGTTAAAGTCTGAGAAATAAGAACTGGATCCAGGAGATAGAGTTGGACTGCGAGTTCCAGGTCTCAGAAGGGTTGCTCCAAAGAAGGTCTATATGAGGCTTGAAAATTAAGGGGCAGAGCTTGCGTTTCCAGAGGCTTAAACCATTTGTAACAAAGGGCATAACTCCTATTGAGTCTAAATTCCTACCAGGCCAGGAAAGCCAGTGCTGCAGAGCAGTCTGGAGTTTTCTTTATTTAAAAAATGCTAGTTAGATGTTGTTTTAAAAGAAAGTGTGAGTGTCATACTCTGTCAGAAGTTTCATTAACAATGGTGCTGATTTGTGATTTGGCATTGTCCTAATTACTATCTGGATGAAATTTAATTCATACTTTAAAAAAGCATTTTGAAGTTTAATTTAATTAATCCAGTACTTAACTTTAATATTTTGATCTATAAAATATCCAGAAAATATTTTTTTCTGAAAAAAATAGTACATATCAAAATTCAGACACTGTCAAAAAAGGTGCAGTACATTTATGACCTTGTGTGATTAGTGATCTCTGAATCTAATCTTAAGGTACTTTAATGGACTATAATTATCTACAGTGTATAGTTACTGCCTTTCCTGAGATTGATTTAAAATTGCCTCAGGAGGCAAGCGCTCTTTAATTATCTGATAAGAGCTAAACTTGATACTCTGACTGGAAACTTTTGGAAACACAAAAATAAATATAGTGCTGGACAAAACTTAGTGTTGGCCAGCTTCAGAAATGGAATCTGTTCTCACAGACTGACTCTGCAGTTACAGATAAAGAAGAAAGGGGGAAAAGCTTACAATTATTTTCAAGATATCAAGCACATTTAGCAAACAGTGGAAGGTGGGCTTTGAATGAGTCATGCCCTTTGCTATAGATGTTCTGAGCAGAACGCACATGCATAAGAGAAGATGCTGTGGGAAAGAAGCTTGTGTAATCCTTTTATGCTAGGCAACAGGTTATACAATGCAGAAAACAAGCTGTTTGGATAGCTGGGTTAAATAGAATTGCAGATTGTAGGAGGAGAGTATTCACAAACCTTTAATAATCCATTCTTGTGCTCAGGGGAATGCATGCTCTGTTCTCTCCTGCTAAACTGGAGTAGTTCTTTCTTTTACTGGCTAATGAGTGCTGCTTTTTCCCAACCTGAAATGCATGATAAAATCAGACCAAAATGTGATTTTCAGACTTCACCAAATCCATCATGTTTAAGCTCTTAACTCTTCCTTTACCAGAAGATCAACTGAGTGTGACAAGTTCTAGAGAGCTAAGTATTCAGTTGCTTTCAGGTGTCCTTTTAAAATTTAAATGCTGATTTTTTTTTATTTGACACATTTTAGAAGCTGCCTGTGCCCATGTAGTCCATCACTGCAATTTAAGATTCTCTGAGGATTTTTTTTTTCTGTTGGTGACTGGATTTCATCTTTCTAGGACAGGGAACAGAGCTACTTTATATTGGTTATTTGGTTATAAGCAAAGCTTGGGAATATCTGCCCTATTAATGGGGCATTAGCCTGAGGGACTGATAATTTAATTTGTTTTAAAGAACAAATCATCTTGATATCATGGAATTAGATGTCAATCTCTAATAAATGAATTATGTGAATGGATAGAAGTTAAACTGCTAGACTAAGACCTGATTGAGACATGAGTTTAGCTTATAAATCTGCCACACATGCCTTTCTAAGCTCTGAAAAGTTCCTGAGCCTGACGGTGCTTTAAGTCTCATCTCTAAAATGGATGTGATAATGCTTTCATTTCCCCAACTACTTCTGTCTTTAAAATCTTCTGGCCAAGACCTAGGTATGAATAGAATCTAACATAATGCCCATTGAAGCTATAATCTCTGTTGGGAAGCTTGACACTACCAAATTGCAAATAAATAAATACTAAAAATACAGCTGACAATGAATTAGTTTTGCAAATGGTCAAATATATGAATGACCATGGTGATTCAGACTTGTGATTCATCTAGTTCATTATCTTTTCTCTAAAAGAGGATAATAGCCAACATAACAAGGAAGGATATACTTACTACATATTTCACAGTTAAACATAGGTGTATGTCAATTTGTCATATGTATTGGGTGTTCCATACATCCAATAATAAAACTGTGTTAATGTTTCTAAAAATATAGATGGAAGACTTATAACTCAAAGGGTCCTTTATCCTATAGGAAGTGGGTCTCCTTATGCTGGACAAAGACAAATTCAGTGTTGGAAGGAAAGCTAGTAGTTTAAAGATACCAAGGCAAATGTAATCATGATGTGATTGTGTTCAGCATGAGCAGAGGACAGCCCTAAGGATGTACTCAAGGCACCAGAAGGGCTAATTTTCCAAAGATGAGGAAAAATAAAATACAAATACTGATTTAACCAGAAGAAATTGGTCAGCAAAATATGAAAGAAAATGTGGAATTCCTAAAGAAAAATTTTAGATGTGAAAAAGCCATGATTCCACATTTAAGAAAAAGGCCAACTTTGAGTAAAATCCCATCCTTATTCAGTGCAGTATGAAAAACAGAGATTAGAAATGAATAAATATAAGAAATAACATAGAACAAATGAAGGAGGTGGGTAGTAATCACTATAAAATAAAAGTTATGAAATGTAGAGAACTGAGAGGGGAAACTAAGTACATAGTGACAAACCCAGGGTGCATCTACATGTGCAATTAATTTGAAGCAATAAGATGGCTTATATTGTGCTGGAGTTTATTTCTCCTAGGCACGTGGTTTGAATGTAAGCCTGAGACCGCAGCATGTTGAGCCAGTTTGGAGAAGTCCTGGTTGACAGGAGGCCTGGGAGGGTCAGCCTCCCAGCCCAGGACTCTTCCAAACCAGCTTAACATGCTGTGGAGGGGATGGCTGGGGAATAAGGGTGGTCCAGTGCAGGGCTAGCTGGCAGGCAGCTTCTGCAATGAGAGCACCCTTGTGCCTCAGCCAGTCGAATTGGTGTCTACATATGTGTTGCTGCAGAGTAAAATGTTCCACAACAGGATAGTAGGGCTGTGCGAAGCGTTGCTCCCTGATTCAATTCAGTGGAGATTTGGCCCATTTCGGTGGCCGAATCTCTGAAGCCAAATTGAATCAAAGGACCCTTTGATCTCTCCAAATCGAATCAGAACCCTCTGAATATATTTGGAGAGATTTAGGAAGATTCGGCGATTCAGACATAGACACAACTTTCAATGTTTTTTCTACATACCTCTAGGTAGCAGGCAGCTCATGAATGCTGTCATGCTGGGGCACATGGAGCGTTCCATAGGAGCACAGGGGGCTCCCCTGTGTACTTGGCAGAAAACCCAGAAGTAGACCAGAAGCAATTCTGGTCCACTTCTGTGTCTGATGGAGAGCACACAGTAGGGAGGCACCCTAGCAACTGGTGCCTCCTGGGTCTGAAGGGACACCCGGGGTTCCCCTTGTGGCTGATCGCTGAGCCGGGGGGGGCGGGGGGCATGGGGAGCTCCCCAGCACTCTCTCCACCAGACCCAGAAGTACTTCCGGTCCACTTCCAGGTTCACTGCCGAGCATGTTGAGCCCCCCCGCCTCCGTACTCTTGTGGGATGTTCCATCTGCCCCAGCATCGCAGCATTCACAAGCCATGCTGCTACCTCGAGCTACGTAGAAAAAACTTTTAAAGCAGTGTCGGTGTCCAAATTGCTGATTCACTGAATCGGCATTGAATCTTCAGACTTGGATTCAGCCGAATCAGGGACAGTGATCCAAATCAATGAATCAAATCACTGCCCCTGATTTGGGCTGAATCCAAATTGAATAGGGCTCACTTTGCATACCCCTACAAGATAGTACTTGTATGTACAAGTACTAACCTGCTGCTGAGTTTATTAGTTTCCTGTGACCTAATAGGGTAGCACATGTAGATGCTAAGATATTTACTGTGGAGCTAATTAGGCAATTCTACAGTAAATGTCTTTTGTAGACATGTCTTAAGTTTCTTAAATATATTAGGAACAAAGTGATCTTAACAGTAGCACATGTCCATTCTTAGAGGGAGTGGCTAAAGATGTAATCATGATTCAGAAAAGGCAAAATGCTAAAATATTTCTGTATTGTATTTGGAAAGAAGCAGGAGGATGTAATTATCTTGGTAATTATAGGCAGGTTAGCATGACATCAAATCAGATGGAAATGGTGGAAAAGCTGATAACAGGATTCATTTAATTTTAAAAATGGAAGGATAAGAACATTTTTAATGCCAATCAACACAGTTTTATGGAAATAGTTCTTGTCAAACAAAAGTGATTTGATTTTTTATGAGACTACATTTGATTGATAAAAGTAACTGGATATGATATAGATATACTTTTGAAAAGCATTTAACTTTAAAGACATGACATTCTGATAAAAAACTGACAGATCTCAAAAAGTAGTTACCATTGGGGAATAATTCTTAAAGAGTGGGTGTTTCTAGTTGAGTTCTGCAGGGATTGTGAGTAGGACCAACACGTTTGAATATTTTTATCTGGAGTTGTATGTGAAATTGTTGCTGATTAAATTCTTTGGATGAAAAATGATAGATGTAGGACAGGGCGGTCAAAAAGGTTTGTCTACCCTATGTTAAAATCCCATACTAGATCCTGGTGTAAATAGGACCGAGACTCTCCTTTCCATGCTCTCTCCACCTTTATTGTCCACACAGAAGTTTGCAGCAAGGTTGCTTTTCTTCAGCTGCCTCTGTCGGATATGCTGGAGAACAATGACTCAAGAGTGGGCACTGAGGGGTGAGCAGGGAGCAGCCTTATTGAATAACTTCTGGATTTTTGGCTGTGCCACTGGGGCCTACTACCTGGTATGATATAGACAAAGCCAGATAGTGATCTGGATCACTTAATAAGCTGGAGCATTCATATAAGAGATGTTTTAATACAACAGAGCAAGGTATTACATATTGGAACAAAGAATGCAGGTTTTGCCCATGAAATACGGAGGTGTGTCATTGAACACAGTGACTGAGAAGGTTTTAGAGTAGAAAAAGAAACACAGCTCAACCAGTTCAAAGTAATCAATTGATGCAAAGCCAAGGGAATATGAGTAGGAAGATTATTTTATTTCTGTAGAACTGGTGAGACCAGTACTAGAATACTGCAAACAGTTTCAATGTTCACTTTTTAAAAGAAGGCTGAAGTATTGATGAGGTTACAGAAAAGAGCCACAAAAATGACCTAAGAATTGGGTAATGTGTTTTTCACTGAGATATGTAAAGAGCTTAGTCTGTTCAGAGAACAACATATTCTATAAACCAAAGGAGTTGCAGCCAGGAAAACTCAACAAAGACAACCTATAGGCATATCCACACAAGCAGGCATGTGTGCTTGCAGCAGCTCAAATAGAAGCTGCGCAAATTTAAGCTGGGGCTTTTTGCCTTTGCACACGTGCTTGGATATGTACTTTGTTGAGGAGCAAATTGTGCCACTTGGGGCAAAATAACCCTGCCTGGCTCCTCCTGGATCTGCAGCCAGGGGTAGATAGAGCCTGAAGCCAGCACCTGAGCAATATAAAAAGCTGCCCTATCCTGGCCCCATCAGTACAAAAAGCTGCCCTGGCAAGTAGCTTAGGGCTACTCGCTCTCAGGAGCTTCAGGGCCCCAGTCAATTGGTACCTGGGGAAGCTACCCCTTGTACCAGCTGGATTGCTGAAGCTGCCCTGAGAGTTTCCTGCACCCTTTACCCACTGCAGCAGTCTGGCAGTGGGGCTGCTGCCTGGCTGTGACCTGCTGCACACCTGTCAGACCCAGACGGGGACTGCACAGCCATCTGGGCTGCCATGTGTTCCCCCTGCCCAGCCATCTGGGCAGCTATCACCTGGAAGATGTTCTGGATATGGTGGCCTGCTTTGAACTGTCAAAACATGTCCTCCTGGCCCTATTTGGCCAAGAGGTCAGCCATCTCTAGCTGGGTCCAAGGTGCTAGCTCTGAGCAGGCAGGATTCTGCCACAGGCCTCCCTAGCAGGAATTCTGGTGTTCCCCATTGGAAAACTAAAAAATCCCTGATAAAAAAGTCGCAAAGTCACTCTGTAACATACCCCAAAATCCATGTTTCTCCACAATTAAAACAAAAGATCACTATATATCTGGAGAGAGAGTGAGAGAGAGAGCAATCAGTTGGGCAATGTTTTATTGATATATCTACAGTGTAAAAGCAACGTGGAAGCCTACCAGTGTCTCTATCATAATAATAAAGTGAACTCTAAATACATGTTTCATGAATATATGAATATATTTTTTGCCCCCACAGGGGCTACCACCCACCCTGCAAGGTCCACATGCCCCACCCCAACCCCCCAATTGCTGCCCCACCTGGTC
>NW_005842087.1:1216599-1218780 GCF_000455745.1 Alligator sinensis | reverse complement strand
GGTGGGGCCAGGCAGGAAAGAGATTGGGAGCCTTGGGGGTGGGGAGATGGGGCCAGGCAGGAAAGAAATTGGGGACCTCAGGGAGGCAGGCAGGGAATGGGGCCAGGCAGGGCAGGACTGGGGGCCTGGGGGAGTGGGTGAGGCCAGGGGAGGACCCCCTATAGTCCCCTCTCCCCTCCCCCAGCTCCCCTGACCTTACTGGCACTGGAGCCCTGGTGCTGAAGCACGCTGCCACTTCAGCACCAGGGCGAGGGCCAACCACAGAGACGCTCTGGCAGCCAGAGCATCTCTGTGGAGGACCCAGCCTGTGGTTGCCTCTGGGCATGGTCCTGAAGTGCAGGGAAGATTTTTTCATTCTTGCACATGCCTCTTGCCACATCTCAAAGGGGTCTGAGATGTGGCAAGAGGCACATGCATGCTTGTCTGGATGCACCCTATGAGTTCTTCCTGCACTTTAGTCCTTGGCATTGAATCTGGTTCAGTGGCTGGAAAAAGTGTTAGGATATCCTCTATAAAATGGACAGATAGACACTATGAGCATGTCCACACATGCAGTCATGTATGCTTGCAGCAGCTCATACAGAAGCAGTGCAAATTTGAGCTGGGGCTTTTTGCCTCAGTGCATATGCCCAGACATGCACTTTGGTGTGGTTCAAGTTGTTCCACTTGGGGCAAAATAACCCTCCCTGGCTCCTCCTGGATCTGCAGACAGGAGGAGCTAGAGCCTGGGGCCAGCACCTGCCCTGGCCCCATCAGTACAAAAAGCTGCCCTGGCAAGTAGCTCAGGGCTACGCACTCTCAGGAGCTTCTGCGGCCCAGCCAATTGGTACCTGGGGATACTACACCTTGTACCAGCTGGACTGCTGAAGCAGCCCTGAGAGTTCCCTGCACCCTTTAACCACTGCAGCAGTCTGGCAGTGGGGGCGACTGCCTGGCTGTGACCTGGTGCCAACTGCAACAGCATGTGGCCCCAAGGCTGCATGTCTGCCAGACCCAGATGGGGACTGCACAGCCAGTAGAGGCCTCTGCCCTTGTGAGCCAGCTGCCAGCGGGCTGTGGCTGCAGAGTTAGCCTTTGTGTGGCACTACTGTTACGTGTGCCCCCTGTCCAGTCGTCTGGGCAGCTATTGCCCAGAAGATGTTCTAAGTGTGGTAGCCTGCTTTGAACTGTCAAAGCATGGCCAGGAGGTCAGTCACCTCCAGCTGGGTCCAAGGTGCCAGCTCTGAGCAGGCTCTTCTGCCTGTCACTTGCCTCCCTAACAGGAATTCTGGTGTTCCCTATTTAAAAATGGAAAAATCACCCCCCCAAAAATCCCAAATTCACTCTGTAAAATACCCCAAAATCCATGTTCCTCCACAGTTAAAACAGAAGAGACCATTATATATAGGGAGAGAGCAAGAGAGATAGAAAGACTCTATCTCTAAATTGGGCAATGTTTTATTGATATATCTACAGTTCTAAAGCAATTTGGAAGCCTACCAGTGTCTCTATCATCATAATAACATGATTTCTAAATATCCATATGTTTTGCTGTTTGCCTTTGGTTTTCTTACCATAGAGCTCCCCCTGACCCCTTCACTAACCAGGATGTGGGGACACCTGCCCCTGCAGTCAAAGCTCCTTCCAGCAGATCTCATTCTGTCTGACAGCTGGGCATGCAGGGTGTGTGCTGGGGATGTGGGGTTTGCAGGAGGAGTGTGGGAAGAGGGGTGTTGGGATGTGAGTGTCTGTGGAAGGAAGTAGGGGGCTGTGGGGTGTGTGGGTAGGTGTAGGTGGATCGTGGGGGGACTGTGGGGGAGGCTGCTCAGGAGGGGTGGGTCCCTTGCCCCCCGCAGGGTGCAGCCCCCCCTGCATAGCTCACGGACTTCCCCCCACAGAGCTATAGACCCCTACAGGGGCTACAGCCTCTCAACAGGGGTTACAGTCCCTCCAAAAGGGGTGCACATGGCCCTTGCAGGGGCTACCACCCACCCCACAGACCCCATGTGCCCCACCCCTGCTTGGTCCCCCAGTCCCCTGGATTGGTGTTCCACTTGGCCCCATCTCCCGCTGGCTCCTGCAGCCCCCCGATGGCTGCCCCATTGGCCCCACTCCCTGCTTGCACCCCCAGACTCCTGATGGCTGCCCCACCTGCCACCCCCCGCTTGCTCTCCCAGACCCTTGATGCCTGCCCCACACAGT
>NW_005842087.1:1203639-1216580 GCF_000455745.1 Alligator sinensis | reverse complement strand
AAAAAAAAAATCCCATAATCACCAGTAATAGCAGCGGCTGTCGGGGTCACTGGGGCCTCCTAACAGTAAGTAGGAGTTGGGGGTGGGCCTGGAAGAAGGTGAATGGTATTATGAGGGGACCCCCACTGGCTTCATTCCCCACCTGCTCCTCAAGCCTCCTGGATCACTGCCTTGCCCAGCCGTATCCCCTGTTGGCTCCCTGTTGGCTCCCCAAGCCCCCCCCCCCCCAATCATTGCCCATGCCTGGCCCCAGCATCTTGGCAATAAAAGCAACCCAAAAAACCATCCCCGCACTCTCACCAGCAGCATTGCCTGCTGTAGGGGGTCACTGGGGTTTCCCAGTAAAGTCCTCCGCATAGCACAAGGCAGGGGGGACAGTGGGGACTGGCCTTGGCTGCCTGGCACCCGCACTGCTACTACCCCATCAAGTGAGCTGGCACGGTAGCAGGGCACTGCATGACTCTGAGCACTGTCAGGCAGCTGGGGTTCCTGTGGCTGTCAGCTGGGGCCCAGCACCACTCAGCCTGAGCTGCCCAGCTGCCCAACAGCATGTGGAGCAATGCAGTGCCCTGCTGACCCAGGCCACACCCACACAATGGGGCAGTGGCAGTGCGGCACCCAGGGCTGGTCCCCACTGCCCCCCACTGTGTGGGGAGGACTCTGCTACGAGGCTCCAGTAACCCTAACAACAGCTTCTATGGCTGGTGAGTGCGGGGCTTTTTTTTCCCCGGGATGCTGGGGCTGGGTGAGGCAGTGATGGTGGGGCTTGGGGAATGTGCTGAGCATGGGGCCAGTTGGGGTCCCTCCATGGTCCCTGCTCCTTCTCCTCCAGCCCCCTCTACCCCTGTACTTACTGACATGGAGCTGGGTCCAGCTTCCTGCAGCTGGCACGCTGCCTACCCTGCATGGGCAGGCAGCGTGCATCAGCACCAGGGTGAGGACCAGCCACAGTGATGCTCTGGCTGGCTACCAGGGCATTTCTGTGGAGGACCCAATACTTCAGTTGCCTGCCCCACTTTTTTTTCCCCGGGGTATTTTTTGACCCCTGGCTATTCAGGGGTCTAAATTTTGCCACCACTGCAAATTCGCAGCATGGGGAATGTTTTCTTGTTCCTACCCGTACCTCTTGAAGCATATCAAAGAGCTTTGAGGCACGTGCATGCTCATCTGGACACACCCTATAACTCAGATGAAGTTTTTATTATGGTATAAATCCAGGCAGAGTTGCCACATAAATCTCTAAATATTTAATTTACTAGATATTGCTAAGGAAAACTACACTTTATTTTTTGATTTACAAATAGCTGAGGATTGTGAGGTATTTTCTTAAGGAAGTACATTCATTTTTAGATGTAAATACAATATTAAAATATCCCTCAGAAATCCCTCACAATCCATATTTGTATGTGTGAATATATGAATGTATGGTTACTTTTCCTACCTGATACATTAGCTCTGCCTGCCCAAATGGGTCACCCTAACAAATGAAGTCCTTAGAGAGCTGCCACAGAGTGGCTTCAGGGTCTTTCTAAATACAAATTGCTTCTTGAGTAAGGAAATTATTTCTTTTTCCCTCATAGGTGAACCAAACTAAACATTTATTTAAACAAGGACTTTCCACACTGGCCAAAGTGTAGCGGATTTACTTAAGAAAACATGTGTACAGTGAACATGTATCACTTTGAACAACTCTGAAGAACAAAAACTATTGAAAGAGTTACACTAGCCATCTGTATTCCGGTTCCCTGAGTCAGGGTGAATATAAGCCTTGCCAGCAGGGAACACCATTGATTTAGGTAACATAAGATATTACTGTAAGGATATGGATAATAATTTGATTGGATTTCCTTAATTTTTAATTAAATAGTTGGCACCTTTATGCTTGGATCTCCTGTGTATTAGGTAAATTTATAAGATCTGTTCATTTGTCTAAAATTCCTTTAGAAAAAGACTGAATAATCAGTACTTCTTATTTTGTTCAGATATTCTGTGATTTGATATATGATGGTAATGGCTCAATGTGTTTTATTATTGGGTTGATCTTAGCAGGTGTTACAAATTATGCAAGATTGGGGCTGGTTAGTGTTTGGATGTGGGCTTCACCTGAGTCTGTCAGGAAAGCAGTGACTCAGTGATTTGCACTTTTTTTGTGGTGCCTGCCATCCTTGTTTCAGAAAGTAAGCTTTAGCTACTGTCCTGATAGAGAATAAAAACCAAAATGTTTGAAGACCTCTGTGAAAGAAGTTCATGTAGCTGGCTGCCCTGGAGCCACAAAACCTGGAAGTCCTGGGCTTCACAGCAGTTTACTGCCCTGCCTATCATAAATGCTGGAAAGCAGGGACCTGGGGTCCCTGACCCTAATGTAGTTTGCACAGCTGGCTGCCCTAGAAACTAGAAACTTGCAATACTGAGGAGTCAGGCAGGTGTGCTGGCTGGAAACTAGGTGCAGTTCTTTCAGAAACCTGCCTGGCATTCTCTATGGTATGTTTTGGTTTCAATGAACTGGTAACTTCTAATGAAAAGCTAGTTCAGTAGAATTTTCTAGACAGCTCTACTAACAGTTTTGTAGCTCTCTGGGGTTGAGATACCCATAATGGAAGCAAACTATAATGGATACAGTCTGTCTGCCTGTCTTTGGAGATAGCTGGAAGTCAGCTCTGAAAGGTATGAACTGCTCCCATATGAGTCACTGGGTGCTAACTCTGATGCCTATTGCCTAATTATGAAATGTCAGCTTTTTGTACTGTTTTACTGATGGTCTGGAGACAGATAATTGTATGATGATGAGTTCAAGAGTCTTCATTCAAATTTGCCAAGCAAGCAGAACTTGTGTTGCAGTTTGATTGTGATCTGTCTATCTATCTATATATCTGTCTAGATAACATACATATATACATACACACAGGTAGATAGATAGATATAGATATCTCTATGTATAAATGTGTGTGTGTGTGTATACATGTATTAAAACACCTGGGTTTTCCTTGGAAATCTCCTACCACAACTTAAACTGGAAAATATATTTTTTCCAGGTGCAGCTGTTGGTTGTGGTGTTAAAAGTTCTCCTTTCTGAATCCAAATAGAATCAGTGGCCCAGCATATTCTAATGAGGCACTAAGCTGCTGTAATATTTGACAGATGAAAATTAAAATTGATCTCTTGTGAGATCACACACTCACTCTCACTCTCTCAATCTGTTTTCCTATAATCATGACTTCATTGCTAGCTGGATATGCCTATCTGAATACAAAATTTAGCCTTCAAATCAACCAGAATTCCCCACAAAAGTTCTGGTGGTAACTTCATCCTATAATACAATGTGTCAAGGTAAAGCTGTCTGGGACATTGTTTACTCGTGTCAATGAGTATATAAGATAAGCAGGAATTATATGTTACTTTGTGTATCCAATATGTCGCATTTTGTGCAAGACTTGTGCTTAGAGGGTTGTTTAGCCTATTTCTATCTTTGCTCCTGGTCCTGATACTTATCATTTGATCATCAGTTACTAAGAGTTTGAGTGTATTGTATCTGGTACGCCACAACTTGCAAGTGCAGTGCTGGGTCGCTCTGTGCATGTGCATGTTTGAGTGGTGGTAGTGCTGGGGTTGCAACGTACTTATTCAGTACACATATCCTGAGACTTTTTCCTGAGGTCCTAAATTGCATGAATCCCATCCTGATGACCTGCACATTTAAATGCTCTGTCAGTTAGGTTTCCTCCCTTTTTTTCTTTGCTAATTGTAGTGAAATCTCCCTCTCATGATTTGTTAATCTAATTTTCTGGTGCTTCATTGGGTCATGTGTGTAAAACCTTATATTGTTCCTCTTTCATTTTCTATAGGTAAGTTGTACTCTATTAGAGTTTTGTATCTTGAGTGCTCCCTAATGAACAGGTATATAAATCCACACAGAACCTTCACATTTTCCCTGAGTTTTATAGGATTTCTTGCCTTACAAGGGCCTTACACTGGACAATGACTTTGTATGAATTTTAGAAAATAGGAAAGAATAGAAGGAAGGAAATTATAATTTTTAATTTCTTAAACTTTAATGTAGAATTGTAACATTTCAAGTTCCTAAATTGAGAATTTCCTTTTTTTACTCAATTATTTCATACATACTCTTAGCATTCTTGGACTTCTGTGACAATGGGTGACTGGGCTCCCCGCTGCATATGAGCATTAGTTAAAGTTTTGGAGAGGACAATACAGCAATTTTATTATGTAGAATGGTATACTCCAGTGAAATTTCCTGTTGTAAGTATATGCTGTATTTGTGTGTCACCTTTCTCTTCCCACACCTCCCATTTGGGAAAGCATCAGATGTTCAAATGCTGATCCAAACTATAAACCCTCCTGAAGAAATGGAAACAATCTTGACTTACACCTGAGAAGGTGGCCTTTTGGTTCTGCAAGAATTTCCTTGTAAGTTTGCGTAAATAGGTCTTCTCCTAAAATGTCTTATACTTCCTGCTTCCATTGTGATCAGAAATGCCACAGGCACAGCATTTCTTTGAGTATTTTAGCATTGTTTCCCATGTTAGTTAGAAGAAGTTTGTGGGAGAGGATAGAAAAATCATGGAAACAAGGGAAAAAAACCTCCAAAAACCCACTTTCCCCTCCAAGCCCCTTTCACAGCTCACCCAAGAGGTTGAACTTGTTTTTCAAAAGGAATGGGGAAAAGTTTGTTGTGGTAGGTTCTCCCACTCCCAACCCCCGTTTGGTTGACACACATCTGATGGTAATTCCTGTTGAAAAAAATCCCATTCCCTACATGTCCTTGCTATATTATAATATTGGTCTTCTGAGGCACAGTACTTCTATATTGGCTTAAGTACATTACAAATTTGGATTATGTCCATATTATCAGTGGGATATTTTATGATTACATGACAAGATGCCAGAAAAAACAATCTGGAACCTATGAAAATCAGCAGGATGGGTTCAGGAAAATCAATAAGTCATTTGCCTAGAGAATCCCAAAGAGAATATTCATTTCTGAGTTTTGGACTAACTTTGCCCATCAATTCTTAACATATCCAGAACACAAAGGAATGTAAAAAGAGGGATTCTTCTCCTACTGAGTTCAATGAGAGAAGGATCGTGCTCCAAGGTAGCAGCAATGGGATTTAGAAAGTATGCTCTGATGCTTAATGAAACTGTTTAATTAGAAAACTTTGTCACAGGCCATACATGGCTTGGAGGCAGTACTGCCAAACAGGCTGAGCAATTCTTTTCAGATGTTGAATCTTATTGGTATTCTTAGCTTTGAAGTGACAGAAGTGAGGAAAGTACTGCTAATTAGAGGTGGAAGCAATTCTGCTGGTAGGGCTTTTAAAGGGTTTGTGAGAATCTTTTTTTTGTTTGTTTTTTTACTTCACCATTTGTTACATTTTATTTCTATTTTAAGTTTTGTGTTCTGACAAAATCAACACCTGGAAGTCCAACTGTATCCAAACCTGCACATATTCTCTGGTTTTGAATCAAAACCATCCAGATCCGATATGTTAAACAAGTTTTAATTTCCCTGTTTTTTAGGCACACCTGTTTAAAACAGTGCCATTTTTGTGCAGAGGTTTTGTTTTTTCTTTTTCTTTCTTTCTTTTTTTTTTTTAACAAGGAAAACTGAACTTCAAGGTAATACGTTTTCTCCAGGATTAATGGAGACTTGCACTGGTTTAATCAAACTGGTTTAAGCATGCACATGTTTCGTTAAATTGGCACAACCTACAAGATTAGTAAATTCTGTTTTATACTATAAACGATGAATTAGACTTAGGTTTTTTGCTTTCATTTCATATGTTTGAGGCCATGACATTGGTGAGAGTGTAAAGTGGTCTTTTTGGATAAAGGTTGCCTGTGAACATGGTTGATTGGATTTGATGGTCTAAGTGGCCTCTTCTAGACCTATGGTCCTATGAATGGTGGAGCAATTTGGTGCTGGCATGAAATTATGACCCCTTCCACCTCCCAAAACACTGACAATAAATTAAAACTCATTCCTTGTACCTTTTTGCCTGTCTGTTGGGGGTGGGCATCAGGCAAGTTATTCTCTCTTATTTCTATGGACTTGGGCCCAGGCCCTGGGAAAGCCACGGACAGGCCAGTCTATGAAGGTTCTTAACCCTTTTCCGTTGGTACCAGTTAGAATCTACTGAAGTAAACTAATCTCCTTTGTCATACATGTTAGACACTGCAGTGATTTATGGTGAAGAGACAACGCAATTCAAAGAAGTGAAAAGGTCATACAAGACCAATCTAATGTCCTTCTATAACAGAATAATTGACTTCATAGATAAGGACGATGCAGTGGACACAACCTATTTAGAGTTAAGCAAAGACTTTGATTCTGAGCCTCATGGGAAATTATTGGCTAAAATAGGAAAGGTGCAGATTATAATCATAAAGTGGATAAGGAGTTAGCTAAAAGGAAGACTACAGTGGATAATATTGAAAAGGACGTTGTCAGATCAGAGAGAGGTAACTACTGGTATTCCTTAGGGATTGGAGTTGAGACGCATACTGTTCAACATTTTGTGGTGCTAGGATTAGGTCTGTGCCTAGGAAATTTGTAGATGACAAAGGTGGGGATATATTACCAGTACACTAGAGAGTCCTTTTTTTTTTTAGGAATGATTAGCCAATCTATGAAGGGGAGCAATAGAAATGGTATGAAATTTAATAGTATAAAGTGAACTGTCATGCACTTAGGGCCTTGTTACACTTTGCACTTTGAGCTTCTCAAATGTTAATCAGTGGTAGTGCTAGCTAGAGTTTGGAACAGTCATACTTTGATGCTAAAAACCTCCTCTGTTCCCCCACCTACACAGCTGTGATTTGCCACTAGAAGGTGGGTAAAGAAGAGTCAGACTAGGAGCTAAAACTGTGAGTTGCCTCTACAGGGCTGGTAAGCCAGGAAAGGCTTCTTTGATGCTGTAGATGCAGGGTATGTGAGAGACGGGGTGGGGACATGAGCTGGGAGGTGTAGTGTTTATGGGATGGTGGTGGGTAATGAAATGGGAGATGGAAAAGAAATGGTGGTGCATGGGAAGGGTGTTTAAATGGAGGAAGTCAGCCACTGAAGGATTAAAAAAAAGTTAAAAAAAAATTAGAAATATAGAGAAAGCAAATTAAAGAGGGTCTCATGTTTTAATAAATTGGGATTGGGGTGGGGGGTTAGATCATGCTTCCTTGGGTGACTGAGAGGTGGGAGTAGTAAAGGAAGGAGCTAGTGCCCCTGCCTTGGGAAGGAAGCCCCAGGTCATGGGAATCCGATCCAGCCCCCTACCTTGTCTCCCCTCACTCCCCTACATCCCACTCTTAGACCTGCCAATGCCCTGTGACATGGCTAGCTGGCATGTGCTCTGTACAGCAGTTGTACAGCATTTGCACCCTGGGGGGGAAGGTCCCACTTCTGAGGGTTGGAGGGGGAGTTGGTTTAGTGCCAGATCTGTCCCCTGGGCAATAGTATTCAGGGTGTGGAAAGTTTGTCTATACAGACAACAGGGGGCGGAGTGGGGGAGAGACACTGCAATCTGGGATGCTGGAGGACCGCCAGTCTGGGTGGCTTCTCTGTGGGGAGTAGCTACACATTAATGGAACACAAGGGTGGTAACACAAATCAGAGATAAACCTGCCCTGGAGTGGCCTAACTTTAAGCCACCGAAAGTGCTTAAAACTAGTTTTAGGTGTTAATGTGTGGACAATTCAGGAATTGAGAGCTCCAGGCACCTCCTAAAATGAATGTGTAACAAGGCCCTTAAAGAGTAATACCAAGAGTTTTTGCTTTAAGATGAAGATTCATGAACCAGCAGTAGAAGAAAAGGTACCCAGTGTATTGGTTGATTGTAGGATGATCAGGAGCCACCAGTATCATGTAGTTGTGAAAAGGTAATGAAATTCTAAGGTATGTTAGGCAGGGAAGTCAATAATTTGAAAGAGGTGCATGATCAAACTGGTGTAGTAATCAAAACGTGACATGTGGACTCAGACATTTGGTAGCCCTATTAGGGGGCTGAAAGGAAGTCTGATCTCTGCTGGGGAGATGTCTGGTAATCTCATGTTTCAGGGCTTCCTGAATTTAGTAATTATGGGGGGTGTCTACACATGGACTATTCTACTGCATATTAGTACGGCACGGCAAAACCGTGTTAATGCAGTAATGCACAGTAGAATTAGTCTACTGCATGTTAAGCATCACAAAAAAATATTCGCCATTTGGGACTTTGCCTTCCTCTGTAGCATAGCACACAGGCCTCTTTCTAGGATCATCTGAACGTATTTTATTCTAACAAATTCCCAGCCATTTCAGAGAAAAAGCAAGACAAGGTGGCACTTTAGATTAACTGGTTCAAAGAGGCATGATCCTTCAAAGCATCTAATGGAGTAAGCTATTGCCTACCAAAGCTCATGCCCCTCTAAGTTAGTCAAAAAAAGGTGCCGCCTGCCCTGCCTTCTGCCTTATTTCAAACTGACACGGCTAATGGCCTTTCTCTTCCATTTTAATTACTAAGATCTCATGCCCTCATCTCTGCTGTTTTTTTCCCTGTGGCATGCCCCCGGTTCTTTGTTTTTGTTTTAATAGGATGTTTCATGGCTGTGGGGTTCAACAAGGCAAAATGTGGACCTTGCCACACAAATAGGTATCTGCAACTGTGGGAGACTTGACTCAATCCCTGTCTAGTCCTATATTTAAATTCCCATGCCAAACTTTTACTAGCTTTGTTAATCAAATGACCTGGATGGCATCTTGTGTGCTCTCACAGTAAACTAAGACATTAAACAACATTTACTCTTTGAAGACATCAGTTTGCTCATTATTTTGAAAACCGTCTGTTTAGCAGCTGTTTGTTCCTTAAATGTTAATGTTTGAAAGTGTTATAATATCAGAGTTTATTCCAAATCAGGAAACAAAACCCTGTTTATTGACAGGGAAAATGGGGCATGAAATGTATTTGGGTAAGCAAGGCCTTTCATTGCAAATGAGACACAGTAGGAACCCATTTTCAGAAAATGGAGGCTGAGATAAGAAAATGGTAAACAAGTTTAATTTGTATATGAAAATTGCTTTATATAATTGAAGATGCTTCTCTTGAACTATCTGTAAATATATGCTGGGAAAGAAACAAAGTTCTTGCTTGGCACGCCATTTCTGACCCCAGTACTGGCATTTCTTTCATACTTCAAAAAAATTACTTAAAGGACTGAGTAAAAAATAGCTCCTTTAACCATTGTAATATTGCTTTGTTTCTCATGCCATTGACAAGTGAGTCCTTTGAAAGTCCATGCATGTGCTCTGCACTTCACAATAATGAGAATACTGATTTGCTAGTGCTCTTAGGCATTTCTGAAAGTACTACACCACCTTGTGGAGATGGTGCTTCCAGAAGTAAAATAAAATCAAATATATGAGCCTTCCAACTATATCTAAGAATGACTACAAATGTCTTTAAGAAGCATTACACACCCTTGTATGTATATGCTTTGCTCACTCCCTTTCTACCACCTATTTGTTCTTTAATGGCTACATCTCTGTGCAGCATAAGACATAGGATCAAAGAGGTGGATATTGCAGTTATTATAGCTCAAGAAGGCTCACTATCCTCATCAAAATAACTTTACAAACTGGTGGCAGACACTGATGCAAAATATATTACATATGCAGGGCAACTGGTCCTCCCAAAAGCCTGTTTCTCTTCTTTTTTAACATCGTAAAAATGTAAATATCTATACCATTTATGCTAACAGAATTATAAGTAATAAACACTGTATGTTCTTCTATTGCCTTATTAACAATTATATGTCAAGATTTTATTTCATTTTCTTCTTAGTGGGGGAAAAATGCATCTCCTCTGTTTGGTTTTTGGGGTTTTTTTGTGGTTAGTTTACTTAGAGCAGAATCCAGCATTTTCCTGAAGAAAAAGTAAGTATCCTGAGATGTATTATATCTGTCACTGTTTTATAGCACACAGACAGACAGTTTTAATAAAACATTTTTGCAAAGAGTGAAGGAACTGTATTTCACATGGGCCAGTGGGGGAAGCAGGCATTTCAGATCCCAGGTGCATTCTGACTGTCACCACTTAGCATGTGGCAGTGCTGAATCAATAATTGCAGTTGCTCACTACTGACAAATTGTGTCTGCCAGCCATTAGGAATTTAAACAACTAGCTTACAAAGCAGTACATTCTGTTCAGTCTTTTCCTACCTCTTTGCATAATTGTTAACTCACCCTGCCTTTTCCCCCATTTTATTGAAAATACTGCATGTATGACATTACTATAAACATTTTGCCCAATTTAAATGAATTCTCCACCATATTTTGTCACTTACAAATGGTTGTGATGCCCCCATCACTACAACATTCAGAATAATGAATGTGTTTACCTCTGTCAAGTAAGGAAGTACTGTTCTCCTGATTTTACACACACACACACACACACACACACACACACACACACACACACACACACACACACACACACACACTCTATATTCATAGACTTGAAGTTTTCCATTGACTTCAATTGACAATGGAGTAGGTCTGCAGAGGTTAATGGCTTGATTCTATCAGCAATAAAAGAGTAGAGCTGTGTTGCAGATGGCTTGCTGTTCATTACCCAATGAATGCACTGATACAGATTACCTGTTGTAGGAGGCTATGAATACATGACTACATTATCAGAAAAACAGTTTTCATAAGCCTAGAAGTGTGGAGGACAAAAGGTCTGGGTTGTCATATTCTTCCACAAGGATGTCTTCTGGGAGGAAGTAAAGTGGCAAATGTTAAGTGCTTTCTTGTCTTCTCACATGAGTGGGTTAAATATGATGTGTGAGCGTACTAAAAGGCAGGTATAGGGATAGTTTTGTTTTGATCTTTCAAGGTAATAAGAACACCTATTGAGGTTGTAAAGTCCACATTTTCAAAGGTGTTTCAGCATAGCTTTGCTCTGAGTTACCTACAGTAACTTGTAACTGGGCTTCTGCACCCTGGGTGGTGGTGGCACGTGGGTGAGGGGCAGCAGCTCACAGAGGCATAAGAAATCAAGCTGCTGCCGTAGAAGGTAACACAGAAGCTGCCTCCAAGATGTGTGTCAAGTGGTAACTTAAAAGCCAAAATTCTGCAGCCAAAATAAAGACAAAAAGTGGGGAAGACTAGACGACAATCCCTTGCACCCTCACCCCCAGCAGCAGCTTGCCATGGAAGCGAACATCTCGCCAGTGCCAACTTTGTGGCTGCTGCTCTGGTCTCCCTGCCCATCCCATACCCAGCACTACACTTGGCTGCCAGAGTTGCTACATGGATAGGGCAAAGCTGGTGTGGTCTGGCTAGGTGGATGGAGTATGAGGCACCCCCCTGGCTAAATTCTGGTGCCCCCTTTAGGCAGTGTCTAGGGTTTCCATCCCACTCCCCCATCCCTAGTTACACTACTGATTTCTGTTTTCTAAAGTGACCTTGGGAATTATAAAAATATTCATGTTCCCAGTAACTTCAACACATTTATACCACTACAATCATCCTTCATAAAAGCATAAACAAGGAGCAGGCAGAGAACAACACAGAGATTGCCTTCCCTTTCCTTTCCCGCCACACCCTTTTGTTCTTCTTACTGCTTGTAGCCATTTGTGAGAATGAAGGGGTATGATATCCTACAGAATTTCCTCCTTTTTGAGAGTGAATAACAAAAAAAAGACCAGAGCTTTTATTATTTCAGTACCAAAATGGCTCTGTAAGCCAATGTTAATGCTTATAAAACTATAAGCATATGCTTATACAAATCTTATCAACAGGACAAACTATAATTTGCTATAATCATTGCACCCTAGGAGACACTTTATGAAAATGACATACCTATAAATATACACTCTCTCGACACTGTTGTCCTTGTAAAATATGCACGTGATTTGAAGATAGAATGATATCATCATAGAAACACAGAAAGTAGGACTGAAAGAAGGTCATCTAGTCCATCCACTTGCAGTGAAGCAGGATCAACTATAGCTACACCATTCCTGACAGATGTTGTTTATCTAGCCTGTTTTTAAAAGACTTCAGTGAAAGAGATTTCACAATTGCTTCAGGTGCTCTTCCAGTACCTAACTAATCATGTATTTAGAAAGTTTCCTGGTGTTTATCCCAATTCTCCCTGCCTGTGATTTAAGCCTATTATCACTTTTCCTATTCCCAGATACCTTTTACCTATTTAAAGGATGTAGCCATGTTGTTCTGAGACAAAAAAAAGCGCAAAACTCTAGAATTCTTGGTTCAGAGATGATACCTTTTATTAGACAAACTGGGCAGTACATATTGAGGGTTATAGATTGTACAGAAAGGACAGGGTGGGGAAAAGGGGGGAGGGGGTTGCGCGCTATGTCAATGAGCAATATATGTCAACCCTCATCAAGACGGAATCCAAGGATGAGGAAGTAGAAGGATTCTGGGTTAGGCTACATGGGGGGCAAGGAGAAAGGGATTTGGTGGTAGGGGTCTGCTACAGACCCCCACATCAAGGGGAAGAAATAGATGTGGGGCTACTGAGGCAGCTCTCAGAGGCCATAAAAGCTAAAGAGGCAGTAGTCATGGGGGACCTAAACTACCCAGACATCTGCTGGGAGACACAGACGGCAAAGTCCCACCGCTCACGCAGGTTTCTAACCTGTGTACAGGACCTCCACCTGACATAGGAGGTACATGGTCCCACTAGGGGGAATGCCATAGTGGATCTGGTATTGGCAACGGGGGATGACATGGTAGGGGACCTACAGATCGGTCACCACCTGGGGGACAGTGATCACCTAATAATAGAATTCAACATAAGACGTCGAGTGGTTAAGGTAACTAATAGGGTGAAAGTGCTAGACTTTAGGAAAGCTGATTTAAATGAACTCAGGCATTTAGTCAAGGACGCACTGCAGAGTAGGAGTTTTGAAATGATGGGAGC
>NW_005842087.1:1186041-1202159 GCF_000455745.1 Alligator sinensis | reverse complement strand
TTGAGAGGCGACCTTGTGGCTGCCTATAAGTTCATCACGGGGGCACAGAAGGGAATTGGTGAGGTTTTATTCACCAAGGCGCCCCCAGGGGTTACAAGAAATAATGGCCACAAGCTAGCAGAGAGCAGATTTAGATTGGACATTAGGAGGAACTTCTTCACAGTTCAAGTGGCCAAGGTCTGAAACGGGCTCCCAAGGGAGATGGTGCTCTCCCCTATCCTGGGGGTCTTCAAGAGGAGGTTAGATAACCATCTAGCTGGGGTCATCTAGACCCAGCACACTTTGCTGCCTATGCAGGGGGTCGGACTCGATGATCTATTGAGGTCCCTTCCGACCATAACATCTATGAATCTATAAGAAATCACACAAAATATCTTTTTCTGCAAGCTTTCATGCTCACATGCCCTTCATCAGGCTCAGGGAAAAATAAAGATCATAAAAAGTTCCCATAGGTAGGAAATAAACTTCATTTTGCACAGAGGATGCTGAAGGTGAAAGTCTGTTCCTCTGGGTCCATGAGAGTGTCTTTGTGAGTTGCTCTCTGATGTGCAGATAAGGCAGGATTCCTTCCCTGGTGGTGTCAGATGGCAGAAAGGCATGGAGGTGTAGAAATCTTTCTTGTTCAGCAATGAAGTTTACGTGAAGCCAGAGTTTGGGTACAGGCAGATCAGGCATGATTCCTTCCCTTTGTGCAAAAATGAAGTTTATTTCCTACCTATGGGGACTTTTTACCATCTTTAATTTCCCCTGAGCCTGATGAAGGGTGTGTGAGCCCAAAAGCTTTCAGAAAAAACGTAATTTTGTTGTAATTTCTTAGTTGGTCTAATCAAAAGTATAATCTCTGAACCAAGATTTCTACCATTTTGCATTACCTATTTGAAAACATTTATGAGGTCTATGATATGAGATTTACCAGATCTACTCCAGTTTTGTCTTCTCTCATCACATCAGGTTACTTACATGAAATAATTCTTGCTCTTATAAGATCCTAAGCATTTTAAGGTACATTCCCATTGCAGTCAAAGTTGCTGCTGCTGCTGTGGGAGATACAGCTTTGCTAGATTTTACACTAATAAGCACAGATAATGATAACCTTAAAGATATGGTGGACTACATTTCAGCATGGGCTATCAGTCTGGGTATATATTCATGGTTCCTGTGGGGTTCATACTCGAGTGGCTGTGCAGAAGTTTGTGTTGCCACATCTTTACTGGTACTGATTCTCCATTTGCTAGATTCATAATAACGTGCATATGCCTACCAGTGTTCCAGCTGCACTTTTCATGTCAGCCTTGCAGTTTTGCCAGGAGGCACATTCCTTACTTGCTCATTACTCAGAAAATCAGTTGTGGTGTGTTCTGATTGAAAAATAACTAATAAAGATAAACATTTCATATGATACTAATAAAGATAAGCATTTCATGTGGTGCATAAAATAAACTAACAGGTCCTGTGATGAAAAATGAAACATCTTAACAATTAACTTGGAAAATGATTCTTTATTCTGTCTTCAGGTGCACATCAGACTAATAGCATATTGTAAAACATGCTTACTGATAGATCTGACAGGCTTTTGGTGTCCTAGACAGCAAAGAACAATAACCCCCTGTTGAAGTCAGGATAATAAGTGGAGGCAGAGCTTTAAAAAATAACTATCCACATTAAAGTCACATAATCATCATTATCATTCAATATTAAACACAAATGGTATTAGTAATTTTATTGTTAACATTACAGTAGAATTTTATGTGACTTTTAGGTTGTGTACTCTAAATCTTATAATCTGCATCTTTCTTAAACTGCCTAGTAGAGATGGATAAAACCAAACTAGGGCTGGGGGGCAGAAATCAACAAGACAGATTCTCACCAGGACTCTGTGCTGTCATGTTTCTCACCATAAACAAATCCAAACCAAACTTCCTTTCACAAGTCTGACATACTTGGTAAATTTTTCCCACTATTATTGCTCATTGAGGTTAATATTTTTGACCTAGTAGACAGAACTTTGGAGTGGAAGTAGATTTACTATATTCTGTTAAGAATATAATAGTTGTGTTTATAAATGTCAGAAAAGCAATCAATGAAAAATGGGATGGGGGGGGGGAGGAATTTCCATTTCAGTTCTGAGGTACCAATAATTTTGTAAAGTTTGAAGATAGTTGAGGAAAGCACCTAAATTTTTGGGGTCACCTTATATTAGTTTCCTTCTCCCAATTATATTCGAGCTTCATATGTCTGTTACTACTTGCTGGTTACAGATAGGTTTCTTTGGAATGCATTCATAGAGTACAATAAGTCAGCTCTAACTGTTCATAGATTGTAATGTCACATAATTACTTAACAAATAAAAAAGAGAGCAGGCGAAGCCACAAGAAAAGATGGTCTTGTGGAATGTTACTGGACTGGCACTTGGAAAATCTGTATTTTTTTTCCTTAGCTTTCCTTTTGGTTTCTTTTGAGGCTTAGAGCAACTTGTTCTCAATGTGAAGCAAAGAAAATTAATCCTTCCTTTCTTATACCTTATGTCTTTTTTGCCTATTTAGCATGTGAACAGTTTGGCTAGGGACAGACATCCAAAAAGCCTGAGCCTGAATTGGTTCAATCTTTACAGGTTATTCTAACCTGGCTAGGCTGAACCAGTTTGTAAGTGCCCAGACATCCCAGACATGCAGGCACATGTTCCTTAGCTTTCCTTTTGGTTTCTTTTGAGGCTTAGAGCAACTTGTTCTCAATGTGAAGCAAAGAAAATTAATCCTTCCTTTCTTATACCTTATGTCTTTTTTGCCTATTTAGCATGTGAACAGTTTGGCTAGGGACAGACATCCAAAAAGCCTGAGCCTGAATTGGTTCAATCTTTACAGGTTATTCTAACCTGGCTAGGCTGAACCAGTTTGTAAGTGCCCAGACATCCCAGACATGCAGGCACATGCCTGCAGTAGCTCAGGCTAGAAGCCATGGGGAACTAGAACAGCCCTCCCTTCCCTTCCATGATACTGAGCTGAGGGGAATGTGGCCAGGCCCCAGCAGGATACTCTGACCAGCCCAGCAGTGAATTGAGAACAGTGCTTATCTCCCCATTAAGAAAACAACAGAGGGACATTAGCAGCTACATGTTGATTCCAGCTGTTGATTCTACCCATTGATTCATCTTGGACCATAGCCAGCATGTGGTCTGCTAGATAATACACAGACACCTCTCCACAAGGTAGAGGGGAAGGGGGAATTCCTGCTTAGCAGGGAGTGGTGAGGGGAGGTGGGGAGCAGCCTTGTCTCTGCCAGAGCTACAGCCAGGGAGCGGGGGGGACAGCAGCCCTGCTGTGGAGCAGAGAGCCCTGCCCACTCCAGAGAGGATGCTGGGATGCTGGGGGAGTCTGGTGTATCTTAAACCAGCAAGGGGTCTGGGACAGACATTGCATAAACTGGTTTGACCCAAATCAGTTAAGCCTGATACCACATTTAATCAAGTTTATCTCAAACTGGTTTCAGCCATTTTCAAATTCTTTTATGTACACTGAACATCTGTCCCATTACAGGTTTAAACCAGTTTCTGATCACTTAAACCGGTTTATGTGTAATGTCTGTCCCTACTCTTTGTGACATTGTCTCTTACTATGTGTCTGTAGGGAACTAGCACAGTGGGTCATTACCTGCTACTGTAAGATTTATGTGTTCTTATGGATATTCAGTAAGGCAATCACACTTAGGCCCTGCTCCTGCTCCTAATTTTGTATGAGCAAACCCTTGCACCCCACCTCTTTCCCAAATGGATTTGCCAACGTAAAGCTATTTCCAAGATTGGGCCCTAATGGATATATTCTCTAGTTTTCACTGGAGAGAGTGCTAGGGTGGTGACTTGAAACTGTTTGTTCCTTATGTTGATCTGCCTAGGCCAGAACTGCTCATAAGGAAAAGAGAAATGAGTGCAAGACCCTGATTGCCACCTTGTACTCAAAAACTGCCACAAACTTGTCTATTCCATTACTCAGCCCATGCCAAGATAAGTATTCTGCGAAGTTATAAAAGGGGTACTATAGGAGGGTTCCTTCTGTCCTTTGTGAGCTTGATAAACTTTACTCCTAAACAATCTTAAACAAGCACGCACACATGCACATGCGCACACACATGCACGTACACACATGCACACACACACAGGTGCGCACACACACTCATAATCGTGTCATTCTCTCATTCTTACTCTTTTCATAGATCCTTAAGCATTGAAGCAGCTGTACTGCCTCCCTGTTCATTCTTGAAACATTTATTCTCTGCCTCCCTTAATCCATTGCTATTAACTGCCATTAAACCTTTCTCTTCAGCACAGAATCCTGCTTATCATTTCACACGGTTAATCTCAGGGAAAACAGCCCTGAGTAAAGGTGTCATTAATGACTGTGCAGGTTCCCACCTTCCTGGAGGCAACATATCACCCACGTCATCCAGGATATCCATTAGTTTACTGAAAGGAGATGCTTCATAGTGACAGCACAATCAGTAGGTTTGAGGAAATGAACAATTGACATGTCTGAACATCAATGAAGTGCTTATGCTTACTCTGCTCCAGTGTTTAGTTATTAGAGGTAGAGGGTGCTGTTCACAAAGAAATCACACTGCACAGATTGCAGGTCTGATGTTTCCTGGGACTGGTGCTTACAGACAATTGCAGTTATAAATTATGACACTAAGAATTCCTTTGATATTAGTATCATTCTATACTCAGACTCTCCCAGAATCTTCATATCTTATGTATTATCATTAGGATTTTATTACTACAATTATATTACTGTATGTGAACTTCAGAAGGACTGTAGTTTTGAGCACCACAATTTTTTTCTGAAGCATGTCCAAAACCCTTTGTGTAAATAACTGAACTTCAAACCTCATGAGAACAGTCTCTCTCATCATTTTACTAAGTACACTTGTGGTTCTTATATATAACTGAGAACTCTAGAGATGCACAGGAATATGAAGAATAGTACAGAGCAAATGATGTTTGTTAGGGTCAGAAATTATCATTGATTTTTATTTGTTATACCACAGCACTTAGAGGCACTAATCCAAATTATGCTAGATGTAACAAATGGTAAAAGATAATCCCTGCCCAGGAGACATTATTTGATAACATTGGCAATGCAAAGAGTACAAGTTCCCCATTTCACAGATGGGGAACTGGGGCATGGCAAGGCTCAGAAACTTTTTTGAGGTAACTCCAAGGGAATCTTTGGCAACATCAAAAATTGAATTCAGGTATCCTGAGTCTTATTCTACTGGTATAATTACAGAGACATCTTTCTACTTCATTGACTTATTAGAACCATATATTTAAATGTAAATAGATACTCAACTCCCACTGTAATTGGTATCTTACAGGCATAAATAACTTACTCAAAGGCATGGATGAGCCAGGAACCAAACCTAGAGCAGTTGTGCCTTCTCCCCATCTTGTCCTTTCCTTCTTTTATGTAAACTCCAACAATGTGGGTGCTTTTACACATTCATTAATACACAGTGCCTACTGCACATTAAATTTAGTACTTGCAAAAGGAAGTACTAAATAAATGTGCAGTAGGCTGCCCTTCTGCACATTAGCACAATCACACACTTTTTTGTGATGGTTATTGCAGTAGACTAATACTACTGTGCATTAGCCTAATAGCACAGTTTTTGGCATGACGCTGTATTGCACAGTTAATCAGTCTACTACACATTAAGTGTCTTATGTAGATGTGCCTATTTTTAACCATTTAGTATTCCAAAAATTCTTTAAATGTTTTAAATGGCACTGCCAAAATGGTGAAGTCTGAAGGTCCCTGCAGGCCATCAAGCACTAATCCTGCAGCCTTGCTCTATTGAAGCCACCAGAAGAGATCCTTTCAAATCAGGCAGTGACATGGATTTGCAGGATTAAATTCCAGTGACTGTTTCAGAGTCCCAGCCAAGAGTGCCCCGATAACTGAAATACTTGGGAGTATCTCTGTGTTGTTAGGGTTACAGTTAAAAAAAGTGGCATATACTGCTGTAGTGCAAAAGTTTGTTAGAGAGGTGAATAGAAGCTAACATAGAACGTTCAGGCAAAAAACAAAAAAAATCAACCAAACAAAAAAGCCCTGTTTTTTATAGGTTGGCATGGCTCTCTCTCTCTCTCTCTCAAAGATATTTAGAGGATTTCCAACCTTTAAAGTATAAGAATGATTTAATAATGACTTTGAGTTCCTTCTGTTTGCTTTCTAGTTTTTGACTGTTGAAGTCTCATGTTATTCAAGTTTCCAAGGTATTCTCTGAAGATATAAGCAACTAGCAACATTTAAAAAAAATTAAATCTGAGATGCTCATACAATCCCAAAATTAGATATTATGTCAGAGAGATATGCTGTAATATATATAAAATGATATCATAGCCAATGCTGTGTATATCAGTTGTGAATACAGCAGCTAAAGAAGTAGAAGAGCAAATATGGCTAAAAATGATAATGTCCTTACTTGTTTGTGCTTTGGTTGAATAAGATCCCTGTAAAACAATTCTGAGACCTTGGAGAAGCACCCCTGCTTGAGCTGGGCTTCCTGTGAGGTTTATTTTTAGTGAGAGTTTTGAACTTTGCCCAGAACCAGTTTAAAAATATACTAAAAACATTATTATTTGCTTGTGGTATTGACAGCACCAGTATCTTGTTAAAAGAGGCAGAATTCTAAAACTCAGATTCTCTTTTCATCATTCTTTGGATATGTTTATTTTTAATAATGAAAAAGACTTACGGTTAATCTTATTGTAAGTCACTTTGACTTTTCAGCCACTAACAAAGCTCAAGTTTTAAGGCTGCAAACACAGCTTTAGTTTCCAACAAAACCCTTTTCACCAGAGGGTTCCCCCCTGCCCTTAAGTCAAATAAATCTTTGTATTGTTTCTACCCCCCCTTTTAATATTTATACTAAACTTGCACAAATATGACCTAAAGAGTGTATTTAATTAAAGGCATTATCGTCAGACAATAAGCAGGTGAGATTTCACTAGCCGATTTATAATAGATAAACAGAATGAAGAACAGAGTATCCATGAAAAATCTCACTTATTTATACTTTGTCAGTAGGAGGGATAGAAGCCAATGTAGGTTAACATATCCGGGAAAATAATTTTTACTACTGATTTGGACAGTTATCAACATGCCTTGCAGTTGACCATTGTTTTCTGTTCAGTTTTAAGCTTTTTTTTTTCTCTTATGCTTATCATTTTGTTTTTTAACTGCTATTATTCTTGATCATGTGATGTCCCAGAATAGGGCTTCTAGTGATGATCTTGCTACCTGTTATTATTACTTTATGCATAATGTGAGCTGTAGTTAATATTTTCCAATTGGACACCATGGTGTGATAATCACTAATGGCCTTATTAAATTAAAGTGGCAGGGCAGTCACACAGTCACTACATCTTTTTTTCAAACTATTAAAGGATTAATTATGAGCTGTATTAAAAGTTTTAGATAAATGCAATACCATAGATTTCCACTAGGCAGCCTGTGCTGATAGCAGCCCCATGTGAATTTTTTTAACAGAGTTTAAATGTAGCATACAGTATTTTATAATAATAATAGTAGTAAGAATATTTTGTATTTATATAATTTTTTCCATTTGAAGATTGCAAAATGCACTATTAGGGTATAATTTACCTGCCTCAGTGCAAATCATATGTTCTATTTAAGCCCTCTTTCAAGAGTTTAAGTGGAGTTTAAATTCTGTGGAGGGATAAATTTTATTATTTCTATTACACTAAAGCCTAGGGGCCCTAGCCATGGACCAGGAAATCATTATATTTTATATTGTGTAAGCCCAGAACAGGAAACTGTCCCTTTCCTAAAGAAGGAACACAAGAATACAGTAAGAAAATACTGATTAGTATGATGTAACCTCATAGTATATTCTGTTCTCAACAATCTTAGCTACCTATCTATTGTAAAGAGTTTGGTAGGCAATTCATTATTTATCCTATTGATAATAGTGACTATATTTCATAACTTTTAACATTTCAGTAGGAATTTGCCCAAGAAAGGACCGCAAGAATCAACCTTTAGTTTCAAGTCAAAAATCCTGGGATCAGCTCAAAGGGAGTTGAATTTGTCAAGCAGTTCCCAGTATAGGGCACATTGTGCTTCAATTGGGCCAATCATTTGTCTAATATCAGTGTTGCTCTTGTACAATATTTCCATTTAAGTATAGTTCATGTTCAAACCTGTCATGAATCTTGATTTGACATCAAAGTAATAAATGAACTGTGCTGTACTAAAAAGCATTAATTCTACAATGCAGAAACACTTTAGGCTCTGGTGATATTTGGGCTGCCAGTGAAGAAACTAAAGTCACTTGAGTCACTTTTCCCACAAGGGTGAATCCATAAAAAGCAAGAATACATCAACTAGGGTCTACTTGACCGAACATTCTTCTATAAATACTTTCCTTTAAAGAATCAGGGCAGAGAACATAGGCGATTTCCAAAAGTAATGAGCCTTTATGATTTTTAAAGTCTAAACATGGGAGTAGAACTAGGAAGGTTAATACTGTGAATTGATAGGTTTTTTTCCAGAGAAAAGTAATTTAATTAAAATAATGACATGCTAAGAAAAGATCACTCAGTGTTGTATTTTACCAAAGTGTAACACAGGTTATTTATCACTTTAGTACCCTAGGCTGCAAAACTCCCATTCTGTGAAGCAATATTCTATTTAAATGACCTTTTGAAAGTACTAAATCATGGTGCAGTAACAGCCCATACTGTCACATGTAGATGTACCCATTGTTTACAAATGTTGAGTCTGTGATCAGCCACACCTCCTGGATCCTTTCTAGCAATTCTGCCACCCAATCAGTTATCTCCCAATCTGTATTTACACTTAGGATTATTTTCCCCTAGGTGTAGTGCTTTACATTTGTCTGTATCGAACTTCATTTTATTGTCTCTTATCCAGATTTCCAATTTATCCTTCTGAATTCTATTCCTATCTTCTGGTATAACGTAAAGACCTGAGAATAGTTTCAAGCAGGCCCCAAGCCAGAGCAAGTGTTTAGGAGGATCCAAAGTGGCATTGTTCTCTGCTGCATGTAAGAAACAGACAAATTTTCTTTGCTCCAATTTAAGGTCCCGGCACATGTTACGTTTAAGATGTTAATTACATCTTAAATTGTTACCACATGTTAATTCAGTTAATGACATGATAAAACAAGGAATAATCCATAATAAAGTTATTACACAAACAATATGTAATGACTTTAATAACTTTGTGACTGGTTTCTATCACACCATTAATTCAATGTGTATCCAGGTGTGCTCCTGCAAGTGGGAGCCCTGTCAGCTGAAATGGCCCCCAGACACAAGATCCTGCTACTTGCTGGTGGAGGAGAACTCAGGATTGTGATCTTGGGCTCCCCCTGCACAGGCAAAAAGGCATGGTGTGATCTGATACTGGAACCCACAATCGCACCTCCTACCATGCACATATGGCATGGCAGAAAGTGTGATTGTAGGGATCCCATATTGGATCCCCATATACCTTCACTTTCACATTTGCCAGGGGTCTAAGATGCATAAAATGATCCTATTCACTATTGATCTAGCACTTTCTATAGAAACATATATTTACATTATGATGTATGACAGAAGCCTTTATGTAGAAGGCTTGAATGGTATGAACAAAAATTATTCAAATAAGAAAACTGAAATGTGAATAGTGTGCAAAATGTAAGTAGCATAAATCAGAAGCTGATCGCCTTAAACGTATGCCTCTGTTCAGCCTCTCCTACATAGTTAGCTAAGGTTGTCATTTGGGAATTTCAAGTAATATTAAGAATTCCTTTGAACATAGTGTTGCATTAGCTGGAAATTAATTGGATCTGAAGGTCAATACAAAGTGGATTACAATAGTTTTGGAGACTGGCTGGCATATTGCTCATTTGCAGCACATTCATAAACCTTTGATGGAAATGTCATCACCAAAATGTTTAAATGTATGATGCATACTATAAGTCTCAACATTTTAGTAACAACCTTTGCCTTCAATGTCTGCAAACGTATGTTTGGAACAATTATGAATTGCCTTCCTTGGGCTGAACTACCTATAGTAAATGTTCCTAATCTATTTCAGAATGAATGTTCTGTCCTGTAGTATTTGCATAATGGCACTTCATAATCCAAATGTGTGCATTTTTAAGAAAGGGTTTGACTGAATGCATCAAAAGACAAATTTTGAGAGGGTAGAAAATGAAAACATGATCTGAAAGGATTAGCAAGTTATAGCTAAAACCATCAACTACACCATTTGCTTTTCCTTCCTTAAATCTACTGATAGAAACCTAATGGGATCATCATTTTAGTCATTCCTTGGCTTCTGCTTAGAGTTTGTGTTCATTATTAGAAATTTCCTTGAACTTCTGTTTTTGTTCCTTCAACTGCTTTCATTCTTCCTTTCTTCTGTTCTTATCTTTCTCTATTGACTTCTTTGCCATTTTATTCCATGTCATCTCTATGCTTCTTTCATTTCATTTTTCTTTCCCTCCTTTGTAGAGCTAGAACCTTACTGTTTCATCACAATCTAAACTAGAATGATCATAAATTCAAATGTATTCTCTCATGGCCTCCAACTGTGCATCCATAAAAAACAAATGCATTGGTGTTTTCAACTGACAAGTTCCAGCCACATCGTTTAAACTTGACAAGTTTAAACCTTACATGTTAATGAAAATACGGGCTGCAGTTCTGCAGACTGAAATGCTGTTATGAGTACTTTGCCATTTTTGTGTGCAAAATCACAAGCTGATTTTAAGCCCTCCGAATATGTGGCATCAAAAAAAAATAATGAGCAACCTAAAATTTTAAAATGGACATTACTTTCCTATTTTCCTTCTTATTCTTCAGAGTCCTGACTAAAATTTTTAAGAAGGAAGAAGTGTATATGCAATAATAAGCAACTCGGAATTTCTCTAATCAATAATGTTTGGACTGACAGGATATAAAAGTAATCAAAAGTCATATTTCAGTACCCAAACTGATCAATGTGCAGAGATTTATGAAGGACTTTTCTTTCCAAATAAACATATGCACCAATACCAAAGTGTATTGGTTCTTTCTCCTCTTTTTTTTTTTTTCTTTTTGAAGCACCAAGTATTGTCTATTGCTTGTGAGTCATGTAACCGGGTTAAGCCACTTATATATTCCTCAGCAAGGTTTAAAACTGTTTACAGAATTCCATACAGTTTGCATAATGCACAGCAAGAAGTGTCAATAGTTGCCATTTGCTTGAATCTATTTCTCTTTGATGGAGAACATGTGTGCAAAAATTAATATCTCAGGCCTACAGTTTGTGCTAATTGGTATTGCTTTTAAATGTTGCATTCTGCTTCACTGAAGGATCTTCATGCTGAGCCACCTTTGACAAATGAGAATGCTTGCCACAGATTTGATTGTTGGTTTTTTTTCTCTCTCACAGCACTTCCAATGGAAGAAAAGAATCTTTGCTTGTGAGGTAGAAAGCCATTACTGAATCCGTTTACTGGCATGTCTGAACTAAAGCAAAACACTGATATGGGGAATAAATTAAAATGGAAACTAGAAGGAGTCTGGACTGTAACGAGGCACTTTGATGGAGTACAGGTAAAACCAGGTGTAAAAAGGCTCAGTTATAGAAAAGTACAGCAAATTATTCCAAGATATTAAAGATGGTTTTGCTAGTTGGACTACTTGGCCTTTTTCTGTAGTGGACAACATAGAAAGCATTAAACTGAAAGTTCTTCCAAGAATATTATTTATTTGTAGCACCACCTGAGATTGAAGTGCTAGAAAATCAAAGAGACAGCCCCTTCTCTCAAATACTTTTACAGTCTGAATTGGTAAAGGAAACAAAGGATTGAGATATAAATGCACCGATCTGACTGGCCTGAGGTTACACAGAAGATCAGTGGGAGAGCCAGGAAAAAATCAGATTTCCTGAACTTCCACTCCGGTGTCCCATTGACTAGTTTGCTGCAGACTATGTGCAAACCAGAGATAATACAAACTTTTCTTTTTCCTTTTTTGAACTAGTCCTAGAGAATTAAAATGGTTGATACAGAAAAAGGTCTAATTTCAGGATAAGGATGGGCTCAATTCATTTAAGAGTCTTTTAAAAACATAGGGCTATGGCTTGAGTCCCATTCAGAACTGAACTCCCATTTCTGTCTCTGGGAAACCAAGTACACCCTGTCTGCCATCTTTCTAGGTGATTGTTCTTCATGTGCTCTGGGAACAAGGAACCACAAATACCTTTCTTTTGGGGAAAAATTAAATGTAGGTCTCATTGGAACATTGAGCAATATATACTTCTCACACAAAGGCTTTGCTAAAGCATTGACCAGAATAGACCTGACCAGTAAACCTGACTGATCAATGCACGTACCCTTTACAGAAACAAAACTTGGCATGTTGGCAGATATTCACTCCTATCAAAAGATGAGAGGGGAACCTGGATGTACAAGGTGTAGGATAGTCCATTGCCAGAATGATAAGGCTGGAATGGGAACACCCAGATCAGGATATGAAACATGCCCATGGTACGGGACAGTTTAAGATATTCAAAATACAAGTGGAATGTAATTTGTTTTGACCACTGCATAAAAAGAGAATTGGAAATCAGGGGAACTTTGTAACAGCCTTGGTGTTGTCCTGACTACCTTGTCACAGGTACAGATGTGTTAACACCTAGTCTGATGTACTTGTTTTCCCAAAATGTGTTAGGGCTGTTCTTGTAGACAATAAACCTTGCCAAAAGGTTGCCACCAAACTGAACCTGTGGTCATTCTTTCAGACAAGATAAGCATAGGAATCTCCTGACTATGACTTTAGCTGACACTGCAGTTCCTGAGATTTCAACGCAGACAACATATCAATACCACCTGATGAGAACAACAGCAGTGATGACACTAGTATCCCTGACAACATGAAAAACATTAAAAAACAACAAAAAGAAGAAACATAATCCTATAGGGCATTTATACATGTGCTCTGGGAGCAGTGGGGGTGCTTTAATTAGAGCGGCTCTGAGAGTCACTCTAAAGTGCCTGTAGCTTCACGTGTACCAGCTTTAAAGCACCCCCATTGCCATTTTTTAGTGCAGGGATTTTTTAGTGCATCAGAGCAGCCTTGCTGCATGTGTATAGGCACCCATAGATGTCTACAACAAAAACACCAAAAGCTTGCATGATCAATACCACAAGTATTATTGTCTGGCTCATTTAACTTACCTACCTGCCTAAATGCAACTTGTATGTCTAATGAGCCTCAGGGCATGTCCCCAGTGGAATTCAATCCCCTTTGGATAGCATTATAGACATTGCTTCAGTGGTTATCAGGTGCTGTCCTTTGCCTATCTAGTGATAGTGGGACTCCCAGATCTTCTCCAATACTCAGCTGCCTATATCAATTGAACTGCATAGTTCTGCAAAGGCATCTCTGCTAAGAGACCAGAATTGTGCTGCTACTAGTGGTTCGTCCTTGCTGGAAACTCTGAGCATATCTTGCATGGCTAATACTCTTTCATGAATATAGGAATAGTAACAAACTATTAGGTCCCCTCTACATGTTACATGTATTACACAGTTACCTGGTTAACTGCACAATTATTTTAGACTGGTTACATTTGCAACTTAGCCATGGCATCTTAAAAAGGTTCAATCAGCTATAAAGTCATTGCTGGAAAATGTATAATAACTTTATAGCTGATTTCTATTTATCTTTAATTTGCACATGTAGCCTGTTCCCCCATGGCTGGGGGGCCCATCAGCTGATTGGAGGTCCCAGCTGGCAGCAAACCTGAGAACCTCCAAACCTCCAAACCTGAGAACTCTAAGATGATGCTGACCCCACACACACCTGCAGCTAGGAGACCAGCTGCTGTGATCTTCCAGCTGTGGGAGCTCACCACACTGCCACAACTGGGAGACTGCAGCTGCTTTGATCTCCTAGCCACAGGAGTCCACCACACTCCCCCACAACTGGGAGATGCCAGCAGCTGGTTTCCAGCTGCAGAGGGTGTGGGGTGCCCCCCCCCCCCCCCCAGCTGAGAGATCACAGCATCTGATCCCCAGTCATAGGGGTGCATGGGGCCCCTACTAGGGATCCCCCTGTGCTGGCAATAAGACGTGATGGGGTCTGATTCAGGATCCCACAATTATTTCTCCTGCCATGCACCTGTGGCATGGCAGAAGGGTTAATTGTGTGGATTGCACAAATCCCACTGTATCTTTACCTGCACCTTTACTTGCACCTTTTACCTTTATTCCCTCAGTCATGTATATGATCAGGACATAAACAAATGCCAGCTAGAGTAACAAAGCCCAGTTTGTGACAGTATATGAAACTGAAATTTTAATTTATGCGACTGAGTTGGTTTTTCCTCTCTTCTCTAATCCTTCTAGGTCAGTGGCTTACAAATTCACATCTCAAGATTTATATGGGAAGGGAAATAATCTAAGAGAGCAGTATTAATCACAATTCTCTCAGGATGGTAAATCTGTTGCTGTTTATTTGTTTCACAGATTCAGGATGATGCAATTGTCATGACATGAAATTAGAAGTAGAAAATCCCTGTTGGTCAGTGAAAGTGACAGGCAAAAATATGCAAATATATGTAAGTGAGCATTATAGGCAAATGCACTGTTTTTGATGAATGTTAGAGAGGTGACCCCTGTACTAATGACCCAAGATCTACATACAAAGGAGTAGCAGGTCTTTAGCCCATGACTCTGAAAACCCTTCTGAAAGAACTATTTGTTTTTCTTCAGAGGGCCATGTTAACTGTGCATTTAAGCACATGTGTAGATGTACCCAGTGAAAGTTACAAGTATCCCAAATGGCAGAATTTGACCCTGATGATGAGAAATACATCTATTTAACTTTAAGGCTAGGGACAGACATTCAAAAAGCCTGAGCCTGAATTGATTCAATCATTGCAGGTTAGTCTAACCTAGCTAGGCTGAACTGCTTTGTAACCACAAAGGCATCCCCTCTCTCACATCCCCTCTAGACTGAGAAAATGCATCTACACATGTGCTTAGCTGCACAGTGGACTAATTTGCTGTAGTGTAAAGAATCACAGTCTACATATGTGACCCTATTAGATCACAGCAAACTAATTTTTACTGCCATAAGACAATACTGTCAGTGACAATGCCACAGATCACGTGTGCCTCCTGAGGCTGAGGGGGACATGGTGACTGCCTGCAGGCAGTGACACAGGCATTGGCGGTGAGGGTGGGCCAAGTGGGCACTGTCCACTGCTGATCACTAACTGGGGGGATCCCCCCAAGGCCAGACACTGAGCCCAGAAGTGACTGCCCATTGCCTAAGCACTCACTTTCAGTGGTGGGCACCAGCACTTTTGGGACATGGACAATGCTATCTTACAGAGGTGAAAATAATTGTGCCTAAATGCACATGTAAACTCTGACCTGGGCATAAATTGTACCCAGTCAGCCCAGGCAGCAAGCGGCCAGACCCCTGCCTGCCACCTAGCCATAGGGCTCCACATACTGAGGCATTAATGCCCCAGCCAGTCCTGACGCCAACTCCCAGAACCCAGGGCTGACCCCCTGGACCTCCTGCCAGCTGAGAACTATTGCACCCAGACTTAAACTGCTGTAGTCCTGGGCACAGCATCTGCACATGCGCCCTGGACTGCAGCAGCTTGAGCATCTACAAGTGCTATTAAGGTGTTGTGATAAACTCTGGTGCAAACTGTGCCAAAGTTTATCATATTGCCTTAATGGTACATATAGATGTACCTACTGACTTCAAATTTGGCCATAAAGGTTTTATATCCCATGTATGTTACTTCATGCAGGCTGAAAGTGACAGTGATCCAGGTTAGGACTATTAAAAATAGGTTACTTCTTGAATTTCTTTAGTATGCTGCGTATTCATCAGTCTACAACAGAAAAGGCAGATTCTCGTGGCAAGCAATCAAAAGACAAAGTGTTTGCATATATCAGCATTTCATGGTCTTTTTGAAATTCCATTCATATAAAATTCTCAGCATCAAAAAATACCTACAACTTACTTTTTTCGCCTCATTTTTAAATACCGGAAGAAGAATGTTTAATTTTAGAAA
>NW_005842087.1:1165672-1186010 GCF_000455745.1 Alligator sinensis | reverse complement strand
AAATCGGGGGTAGGGAAAGGAAAGGAACAGAACAGTTGTTCTGCATTGGTAATAAAAAGGATAATGCATAAGTCATGCTAGGGATTTTTCATCTCCCTTAACAGTTTGCAAATATGTTTATATTCTCCATAGTTCTTAATTATATCTTTGAATTTGTAGTCATATGATTATTTTTCTGACAATTGGGTATTCTAAGATGGCAATTAAATACATATGAGAACAAATTGGCAGCTAGGAGCTACCTACATTAATTCTGATTGACACTTTTGAAGAGGCAAAGAGGATGGAAGATATCCTTTGGGATAGCTCTTGGGTGTAAAGTTTTGAACTCTGAATTCCCTAAATGAACACAAAGATCTGCCCTTACTCAGTGGCATACAACTGAGGTATCTTCTTCTGAGAGAACAGAGCAATTAAAGAAAAATGTGTGCAGGAATTAATTTACCTGTTTAAAAAATTCAGATTCCAAAAAGTTGTGCTTATTGACATTTCCTTTCTCATTCTGTTCATCCTCTGGTTACTCCCCCCCTGCACATGTCAAGATTGTTGGTTTTCTACACATGGATTTCAGTTACAGATATAGCTGTCCCAGTGCAAACACCTAGGATAGGCTGTTAACTCTACTTACCCTTGAACTACATAAGACTTCATTTGAAAGCACTACACTACATTTGCAGGGGATGCTCAAAATGTAGTGATTTCCATTTGCAGCTTTGTTCTCAATTTCTCTAATAAATTCATATTTATAAGTAAAATGTCTCATAATTTTCAGTAGAATTGTTTCTGTGAATATGTTTAAAGCTCTGTTATTAAAAAAAACAAACCAAAGTTAATCCCATGAGGAGCTGTGAGATGGGCACATATGGCAACATTTAACACCTTTGAAATATTGGTATTATTGATGACAGTGCTCCATGTATTAAAAAAGTGTCTCTTAATATAATATGAACAGCAAGATGGATCTGGAACCAAAGCAGTGCTGGTGTTAAAAGCTATTGTGATATGTATTGACAATTTTTTCTGGAGATTGTATATATAACAAGTTATGCTACCACTGACATCTGATAGTGGTACTGTTATCTTAATTTTAAAATCACTTATTCTCAAAATATGAGTGCTTTTTCAGAACAAGCAGATGCAGTTTGACTTTGGCAGGATGGTGTGTTGCATCGTGCAGAATGGTCTGCAGTGTCAGGTGATAAACCTTTTGCTGCAACTAATGATCTATGCTATGCTATGTGTGACTTATGTGATCTACACTATGCTGTGTGTGATTTATGTGATATAGATTATCAAGGTTACTTTCCAACTTGGACAATTTCCTTCTGCAGATTACTGACTAATGCTTCTATTAGCCAAATACTCAAGGCAATATATTTCTTAAGTTGTATGCTTTGTTGAAAGTTCAAAAAATGGTGTCCCTCCCGAGGCTTGGATAATTCATATAGCACTTTAACCCGTGATTAATTACAAAGGGAATGGAAGCTTTGCTTCTTCTCACTTGTGTTTTCATCTGAATTGAAAATCCTAAAGTAAATCTCCACCAGGCAGTAAGAAACCCCAAGTGACTTACTAGGCTGATTAAAATCCAGCCATCTTGCAGAGTCTTGAAACAGCACCTGAGTGAAATGGGGATCTCTGGAACAGAAAAATCTATAAGGAATAATCCATGTAAATATCTTTCATAGGAATGAATAAATCTAAGGAGGCAAAAGGAGGTTTCTGCAGAAGGGCTAGAATGAACAATAGGAGCCTCAGCACAGCTTTAAAGTGAGTTTGATGCTTTTTTACTTAGGTGAAACAATTTTTGATGAGTTTAGAGGGAAAAAAACCTCACAGTGGGAATTATTGCTTAGATCCACTATCTTCAATTAGTCCATTCCAGGTTAAGCCATGAGTTAGTTAATTTTGTCCTGAGAAAGACACAGAAAGAGGGTTTGCTAGTATTTTCTAATGTAGAAAACTTTGTCACAGAATTTTAAACATCTAAATATAGGAAGAAGGATTTCTTAATGAACTAGCTAAAAGAAAAAAAAAGATTGTGATTCCTCTGATAAAACACCTTCATTTGAAACTAACTTCTCTCCATCACTGGTATTTTACTCATATGTTTATTTATAGCACAGGCTTATGTACACTGGTAAGTCACAGTTGCATATTATTTCTACATGGGAACAAGGTAGATGGGTGAAAGGAATTTGGAATCTGTCACTCTCTCTCAGAAAATCCCAAGTTCTTCAATACTTCTCCTGGCTTGATGCATCTTCTTGACTCTCCTTATATAGCAGTGTTCCTAAAGGCAAAATCTATACCTTTATTTAAAAGTTTAATATTGACACGCTCTGCCAATAAGCAGTTGAACAAAGAAACTGGGAAGAATCAGGAAAAGGAGAAGAATAATAAAATCAGTGCACATTGCTCTGTCATGGTCAATAGCTTTTTAAAGTATGCAGGAGAAAATACAGGGGCAGTATCAGTGAATGGAGCTGGAATGGAGGAAAGTTGCAAATTATGAGATTCGGTCAATGTATTCTGAATTTTTTTCCAGTCAGGATACCAATATAGTGAAACTATGTACTTTGCTCCTGAAAAATATGCAAGCAAACCTCCATCGACTAGTAGGGAAAATTTCCATTCAGCATGGTTTCAAAATAATTCATTTTGAAGAGAATTTCCCTTGTAACTTTTTGATATTTTGGAATGCTAATCTATTTTAAAAAATAAAAAAATGTTGGTCATCTGGCACCAAGGATGTTTTATTCACTCCTATGCTTGCTGCTTCTCAGTGGAACTACTACATCCTAGTGAGTGCTTCAGGGCCCTTCATAGGGCCACACTGTTTCGGGAAGTAAAATTTTCTTGGAAGCAGTAGTGATGCTGCTAGTGAGCAGTCAGTAGTGGTAAAACAAACAAATGTGTAGGCCTTTTCCAGACAAGCAGGGGTAAGCACTTGCAACGGCACAAATAGTAGCAGCACAAATTTGTGCCGCTGTTTTATGTTGCAGTGCACACCCCTGTACGTGAGATTTGTTGGGAGGAAAATTGTCCCACTTTGGGCTAACTGCCCTTGTTCAGCTGCTCCCAGCTCTTCATCCAGGGAGAGCTGGAGATTGGTATTACCTGTGTCCTGGTCTCATGTTGGAGCAGCAAGGGCACAACTTGGGCAGCACAAAGGCCTGGCCAGAGCCAGAGCATTGCTCGGAGGGCCACTGTACACTTTTTGTGTGTGTGTGTAGTGCTGCTTTTTCTTCCAGCACTTTTTTTTTTTTTTTGCTACTGGGTAATCCCACAGAACCAAGCAAATGCATTGAGACATGGAGAAAGATATTTGATTTCAATGCAAGTTTTATTCAAAGGACAATAGTTCTAAGCCCAAGTAAATGTATAGCAGGAGATTAGCTGTTCAGTGGTAAGAGGATAAGTCCAAATTTGCTACATCTATTTATCGATTCTTTGGGTGCCTATAGACGTGCCTAGAGGCTGTTCTACATGCCGTAATTACAGTGTGTCAGAGCAGACTTGCTTAATAGAGTATGATAGTGTGCTAATTAGCACATTCCAGCCAGCCTCCTCATCTTGTGTGTCAGTGTCCCATGCTTCAACATGGTGGTGAGGATGCTCTAACTAAAGATCGTTCAACGAGCATTAGTTAAAGTGCCCCCATGACCATTTTGAAGTGTGGGGATGCTGATACATAAGATACTCTGCACTTTAACTAGAGCAGCTCTCAGCACCACTCTAATTAAAATGCCCTCTCTCCACTCCTAGAGCACATGCAAAAATGACCTTTGTGACTTCTTTTCCTCCCACTTAGGCTAGCTTTATGTAGTTCTCCTAAGTGATTTACAAAAACATGAAGTAAATATGAGGGGAGATAAGATTTTTTGTTCTTTTTAAAAGCATTTTTTCCAGTGTTTGCATTGGAAGAAGTATGAAGTCAGTGGTTTGAAGTCATGAAGTAAAGAACTTTGGAACTTTGTCGCTAGTATTTTGGCCAGTCAAATTTAAAATCCAAAAGATTGAGATACTTGGAATGACTTGGCACTCATATAAATAGTTACCAGGCAAGAAATTCTTTCTTTCTGGAATCAGCAACGTTTATTGGGCTCAAGGTCCTGGATTAGGATTGGGGTTGATTAGGTTTGACTCTGGTTTTTGTATGGATTTTGGTGAAACTCATGGTTATCATATTAAAATATCATAGAAAATTCATGTTGGAAGGGACCTCAGGAGGTCATCTAGCCAACCCCCTGCTCATAGCAGGACTATCCCCAACTAGATCGTACCAGCCAAGGCTTTATCTAGCCAGGTCTTAAAAACCTCCATGGATGGAAATTCCACAACCTCTTTGGAAAAGCACTGACTACTTTAATACCCTCCTCATGAGAGAATTTTTCCTAATGTCTAACCTAAACTTCCTCTGCTGCAACTTGAAACAATTGCTTCTTGTTCTGTCATCTGCCACCACCAAGAACAGTCTTGCTCCATCCTCTTTGTAACCACACATCAGATAGGCTGCCATTAAATCCTCTCTCCATCTTCTCTTCTCCTAACTAAATAAGCCCAGTTCTTTCAGCCTCAGAAGTCATGTGCCTTAGCCCCCTAACCATTTTCATTGCCCTCCACTGTGCTCTTTCTAATTTGTCCACATCCTTTCTGTAGTAGGGGGCCCAAAACTTAACATGGTACTCCAGATGTGGCCTCACCAGTGCCGAATAGAGGGAAAGAACCACTTCTCTTGATCTGGTGGCACCGCTTCTACTGATGCAGCAGAGTAGGCTTCTTCATAACAAGGGCACACACTGGGCTCATATTCAGCTTATTGTTCACTGTAACCTCCAGGTCCTTTTCTGCAGAACTGCTGCTTAGCTAGTCAGTCCCTAGTCTGTACCAATGCATGGAATTGCTTTGTCTGAAGTGCAGGACTTTGCACTTGCCCTTATTGAACATCATTATTTATTTTGGTCCAATCCCCCAATTTATCTCAGTCTCTTTGAATCCTATCCCTACCCTCCAGTATATCTACTACTCCCCCCAGCTTGGTGTCATCTGCAAACTTGCTGAGGGTACACTCCATCCCATCTTCCAGGACATTGATGAAGATATTGAACAAAACCAGCCCCAGAACCAATTGCTGGGACACTCCACTTGAGATGTGGCTGCCAACTAGACATTGAGCCATTAATTACTACCTGTTGAGCCCAACAATCCAGCCAGTTTACTGTTCACCTTACAGCCCATTCATCCAACCCATACTTCCTTAGCTTGCTTGTGAGACTGTTGTGGGACACTATCAAAAGCCTTACTAAAATCAAGGTATATGACATCCACTGCTTTCCCCACATCCACAGAGCCAGTCATCTCCTCATGGAAGGCAATCAGGTTGGTCAGGCATGATGTTCCATTGATGAATCCATGCTGAGTGTTCCTAATCACCTTCTTCTCCAAGAAAACCAATGGATTCCTTGATGACCTGCTCCATGATTTTTCCAGGAATGGAGGTGAGGCTACCTGTATGTGGTTCTCTGGATCCTCCTTTTTCACCTTCTTAAAAACTGGCACTATATTTTCTCTTTGCCAATCATCTGGGGTATGTCCCATTTTCCATGAATTTTCAAAGATAATGGCCAGCAGCTCTGCAATCACATTGGCCAACTCCTTCAGCACCCTTGGGTGGATCACATCTAGCCTCATGGACTTGTACATGTCCAGCTTCTTTATATAGTCTCTAATCTGTTCTTTTGCCACTGTCATGCTCACCTCCTCCTCAAACTGTGTTGTCAAGGGCAGGAGTCTAGGAGTCTAGGAGCTGACTTCCTGTGAAGACTGAGAGGAAAAAAAGGCATTTAGTACTGTAGCCTTTTCTGTGTTATCTGTCACTAAGTTGCCTCCCTCCTCACTTTCCCTGATCCCTTTCTTGTTGCTGACCCTTCTTGTTACCCGTTAAGTACCTTTGTAGCTGCAACATCCCTGCATGTCTTTATACTCCTCCCTAGTTTGTCCAAGTTTCTACTTATCCAACTGGCTGGCCCATCTGTAAGTGTAATGGATATGTAATGCATATTGTAACAGGAAGTCTGTAGTTCCTGCAATTTTTTTAAAGAGGAAAAGCAATTTCAGACAGTGTTGGGGAAGCCAAACAAAGTGATACCACAGCAATAGTACAATAGGACAGCGTATTGCTGCAAGTCACCTGACCAGACGTAGGTATTGCTGGAGTGGTATATAATCCAGATTTAAGACAGGGCAGTCAGTCTGGCCCTGCAAGCCACAAGGAAAAGTGCTCTGCAGCAAGTTGGTACTGTTAGACTGAGTTACTGCTTGAGGACACTGCTATCCCTGGGAACAACGTGGAAGGTTGTAGGGAGTTGGGATCCAGGATCAGTAGAGGTTTTGTGAAACAACTTGTTTTTTGGGTGGGATTAGAAAGGAGTGAGTGGAGGTCCCAGCGATGCCCAAGGGGCACATGGCTGTCTGGAGCCCTGCCAGAGGGCAGGGGCTTGATTTGATTACAGCATGTAAGAGAACAAGCCAGTGAACCCACAGCCCAGAGCGGGGGCAAAGACAGGGCTAGGGCACCCACAGACCTGGAAGGGCAGAGATAAGAGCCTGGGAGCAGCAAAACAAAAATCAAGGAATCATAGCCTAGGAGGGGTAGAAACAGGGCTAAAAGGCCCACAGCCCAGAGAGGGGCAGAGCTATACCCACAGCCCATGAGGAGCATAAATAAGAGCTCAGAAGACGAGATAGGGCCTGAAGCCCAAGTAGCCAGTTCCAGTGCAATGGGTCTACACCAAAGGGACCAGCCCTTTGTGGGGCAGAAGCTGGGAAGGCCAAGGCCCTGACAAAGGAGTGGAGGCCACAGGCAGCCTGGTGGTTTGGATGAGTTGAAACACCTGTGAGGCATGGGCATGGCTGTAGGGGAGGTTCAAAGGACGTGATTAGCTCATAAGACAATGGGTGCCCTTTGGAGGCATATGTGGGCCAAGAGGGTCCATATAGTAGGGGCTAAAATGGATCTGTGAGTAAAGAGGATAGGTTGCATCTCCCTCCAAGACCCATGGAGGAGTCTCCCATTTCAAGTTTTGTTAACAAAATCAAGGCATGGAGCTAAGTCATTGCCAGGCAGTTTCGATGGCCACCCTGGTGCATTCGTTCTGAAGCAATATGTTAAACTTGAGTATATTCTGAGAATCCAGAAAATATTATTTAAAATTATAAATATAAAATAAATCAGGACTTCTTGTGGGCTCTCATTTCTTCCCTTAATTTTTTCTTAGGGTAAAATATCTATTTATATTCAGATCGGAACTACTCACAAGAGGCATGCAGCTGTAGAATGTGTTACATATTGTAATTATAAAGATATATTTGTTCCTTTATCCCCATGAATAGATTCTTATATTGATTCATTCATTCATCTGCATACCTACACTGAGGCAATGTGGAGAAGGTTGATTTTTCTGCAAAACTACTTTAATTGCCTTATCTCTGGAGAAGAAATACAGTCATTGAAAACCGCAATTACAATTTTGTAACAATTTTCCTAAACAGGTCTAACAAACAAAAACACTTTTCTTTATAATTAAGAGTATGGTTATAGGTAATTACTTGGAGCTATGGAAGGCTTAGATATTTAATTCGGTTCATGAATAAAAAAGAAAAGATCTGGAAACAGAAAAATGAAAATTTGAGTTAGATTTTCATCAATGCTGCAGATATTTCTTGTGGGATTTTGGTGCTTCTACTTCAAGATGTCATGTAAAAAGTTAACCACAAATAAGTGTAATTCTACACTGGGCATCCAACAGTGTTGGGCAAGCTATCCCTTTTCATCTAATTTTTTCCCCTTTCCATTCACATTCTGCCTTCAAAAGAATTATTCAGATGAGCAAAGATACATAGCTGGGTAAACATGGCAGTTAGAGTCCTTGTTTTGTACAAAATCTTTTCATTAGATGGAATCCTATCATATAGTGCAAATTTAATATGTTGTATAGTTTAAGCATCTTGACATAGGCATATTTGTTTTTTTTTTTATTCACAATCTTATTTTCACAATCTTATTTTTAAAGACAAGATATTTTTCTGAAATATGAGGGTCTGAAAATGCCCTCTGATCTCACTTGAGTAATTTAGCTACTGTTACTTTTTAGATGCTTTGGTCCAATGTTCTAATCCCACTTAGACTCCAGATTGTTAACACTGGGTGCATCAACATAGGCAGTTAATGAGCAGCAATAAACTCTGGAGCTGTTTGAACCAGAGAAGACTGCTCCCAGGTGCAATGTGTCTACGTGTGTGCCCAGAACAGCAGCCATTTGAGCCAGGGTGGAGTAGGCCCCTGAGTGGTTGGGCAGACTGGATGCAATTTGTAGCTTCAGTCAGCATTTAATGTGTCAGCACAATTAGTTACTGCACCATAAGATAGTACTGTCCCCAACAAAGTTAATTAGTTCACTGAACCCTAATATCAGTGGTGCATGTATAGATAGTGACACTTTACTGAACAGCTATTTCAATATTTACTGAACAGTATCTATACAAGATGCTTTACTGTGCAGCAGACTAGTTTGCTGAGCAGTAAAGTATCATAGTCTACACATGCACAGCGATTAGGGCACAGCAGACTAATTTACTGAGCTGCCAGATAGCTCCATCAGATGCAAGTGGTATCGGGCCGCACAGTAAGTTGCTGTGCTTAAACATAAGTGTAGATGGTGACATCAGCATTAGTTTACTTCAGTTCAAACTGAGTCAAAGTATATTCAATCACATTAATTGCACATGTAGGTGTATCCATTGAGTACTATACTTAAGAGATTGCTATGTGTTTTTTACATGATTACAGGACTACCTGGTCATCTTCATGGTGTCTGAAGCTAGGGGAGACATTCAGAAAGCCAGAACCTTGAGGTTACTCCTGGGGTTGGCTATACCCTTGCTGCTGGAGCAGCAAGCAGAGAAATACCTGGCAGGAGCTGCAGAGCCTCTGCTTCTGAGACCCCTCTGGGGTCTGTGCTGGTGGGACAGGGGATAGAGGGGGGAATAAACCTCTTCCCTGCCACCTTCACCTTAGGGGGACTGGTGTCTGGTGATGTTATGGAGCAGAGGGGTGGGGCCAGCCCTGCTCCACTGGAGCAGAGAGCACAGCCCCAGGGTGGCAGAGCATGTCGGGATGCTGGGGGACTCTGGTTTATGTTAAACCAGGAAGGGGTCTGGGACAGAAGTTGCATAAACTGGTTTGAGCTCAATCAGTTAAGTCTGATACTACATTCAACCAGGTTTATCTCAAACTGGTTTCTGCCATTTTGAAACTGGTTTATATGCACTGAATTTATGCTCTTTTTCAGTTTTAAATTAGTTTCTGATCACTTAAACCGGTTTATATGTAACGTTTGTCCCTAGCCTGAGTGCGTGTTGGCTGGTTTCTTTGCACCCTGTTGAGCACCTGTCAGGTACTTTTACTTGTTAATGCAGTGCTACTCACAGTGCTTATAGTTTCAAAAAACTAGATCTCCTGGTCAAAAAAACAAAACAAAACATAAAACTCACGATACCAGACCAGGCATGTTGACCTTTGAAATTCTGAATCCCGTGCAAACAGTCTGCACAACTCTTCTTACTCAATATGCTATAGAATGCTGACATGGAGTATTTTAAAACCCAGGTACATCAGATAAATACATCAATTTTCTCAGCAGAATAACAACATTTCTCCCACTTCGATTTGTGGGGTAAATGGAATTATTGAGTTGTGCTCTCGGTTCAAGATTAGATATGTTTTTGGCCCCAAAACACTATCTATGTCAGCAGCTAATATTAAAAGAAAAAATCCTTCTCCTTAAATATTAATAAAAATGTGTGCATATCAGAAATACTACAGAAATGGATTTTGCTTTCTAGTCATGCAGTGGTATTATAGTCTTTCACAAAATAATCCCAAACACTTTACTTCACAATGCTGGTGCCTCTGAGCTCCAATGCATGTGCAGGGAGGGTGCTCTGACATGCTGCAATTGCAGTGCATCAGAGCAGACTCAATTAATCAAGTCTCCTTGGGCGTGGTAATTACCATGCTCCAGAATACTCCAGCATCACATGTATCAGCATCCCTGTGCTGAAAAATGGCAGTGGGGGCACTTTCACTAAATCTTATTCCACAAGCTTTAGTAAAAGTGCCCCTGCAACCATTTTTTCAGTGCGGGAATGCTGATACATGTGACAGTCTGGGTGCTTTAATTAAAGCACCCTTACCCCCGCCTAGTGAAGCATGTCTGTAAGTGCCCTCTGTGCTTTGGACTACTACTGAGGAACAGGATAACTTCCTTTTTTTAAACAGAGGGTAGAATAGTGATATGTTATTAATACCCACAAGAGGTCTATGTTATGATTCGGCTTCATCTAGGCACCTAAACAGGGCAAGGTGTTCCTCTTTCTCCTCCTTTTGCAATTACCACAGCCTCTCTTGGCTCAGATGGCAGTCTCACAAGAAAATTAGATTTTAATTAATCTCCTGTAAAAATTTTGCCTCATGTGGATGATGTCACGCTCTTGTTATCTAATCCTTAATAACTGATTATAGCCTAATTGAATGTACTAAAGGAAAAAACGACAGGATGTCGGTATATAAAGTTCATTAAGGAAAATCAATTTGCAAACCTTTAAATTATATTAGGGGTTACACTTTAAACCATCGAATGCATTTCTTCCTTGTTTGGGAAGGTAAATAGCCACATTGTAGAAAACTATATGCAACATGAATTGGTAAAATGGGTTGGTAAATTAAATTGTAACTGAGTTAAGATGGGACGAAGGTTCCATTATCAATTACTGCTGTCTAATGTAGTCAAAGAATACCCTGCCAAGTATCTCATTTACTATTTGTCTGTCACTTAAAACAATATCTTTATGATAGGTTGGACCATAATTCTTTACCACTTTATTAGAGAAACAAATAGCTAAGGGTTAAAACATTTCAAGTCAGTGTCTTGGTTTCCAAAGGAGGTTTGGCAGTCACTAGTGTGCTGGGTGCCAAATTGAATGTTCTAATCTTTCAACCCAAATTCTCAAGCAAAAGCTGCTTATATTCATATTCTTGGAAACTTCAGTCAGCCGGCTGCATTTGAAGCTTACAGTATCTTGTGCAGAATGTTTAATAAAAGAAGCTCTTGGCAGATGGCTGTTTTTCTAAGACATTATTCAACCCTTAGTAGCTGGAGGAAGAGTTGATATTCTTATCTTAGTGTATGTAGAAGGAAAAAGTTATGACTTCGTATACTTGGAGGACTAGCTGCATCTCAGGCCGCTTCTTGCTCACTCTAAATGTGCAGGTATGCATAATTGTTGAAAAATTTTACCCAAAATCTGGTAAAGAGAATTTTCTCACTCTTAGTTTGAGACCTGAGTATACTACTCTGTGGGTGTGTCTACATGAGATGCTAACTAAGTACTAAACTTAACATGCCATACCTACGGTACATTAATGAACATGCTCCCTGTGTATACCAGCTCCTTATAACCTTGTGGGTCTATCTGGATTCTAAGCACCTGCTTGTTCAAGTGATATAGCCCTTAGTCATCCTAAAACATGAAATAGTTGGAGAGAGAAATGGATTAAAAAAAAAGGTATCCTGGACAAACATTTTTAGAGTAAAATGCAAATATACCCAAGCTGTTTTCACACAACTATCAGACAGTAGAATAACCATATTAGTGCTGTATAGTATTTAGATTAATATATCCTGTTTCTCAGGATTTGGGTAAAGGGCTGCATTAATATGGTTCTATTACTTCTGATATTTGAGTGAGTTCATTTAGGTAAGAAGACACAAAAGGAATCTAATCTTCCATTTCACTACAAATGTTCATTTTAAGGAACATTTTAAGGACTGACTCAATTTGCATTCTCTCAGATCTACCATGATCTTTCTGTGAACCAATGGGTCTTCCAGTTTTGAGTTCCCTTTGACTCATTTAAGAAACCCCCCCCCCCCCCCCCCTAGGATCTCAGTCTATTATCATATTGCTTAATAGCTTCTGTTTCTGTTTAGGAACCTAGGTGCTAAGTCTACCTTTTATAGTGGTTGCCAGGAAAGGTAAAGGCAAATAAAAGAATGAAAATGCCTTAATTATATTATAGGGGTGTGTAAAACGGGCTGTATTTGATTCAGATTTGGATTCGGCCCAAATCCGGGACAGTGATTTGATTAATTGATTTTGATCACTATCTCAATTGATTCAGCTGAATCCAAATCTGAAGATTCAATGCTGATTCAGAGAATCAGCAACTTGGCCATAGACACAGCTTTAAATGTTTTTTCTGCATACCTCGCGGTACCAAGCATGGCTCGTGAAAACTGCGATGGTGGGGCGGATGGAGCATCCCACAGGAGTGTGGGCGGGCCCTCCATGTGCTTGGTGGTGAACCTAGAAGTGGACCAGAAATACTTTTAGTCCACTCCTGGGTCTGCTGAGAAGCACACAGGGCCCCCCCCCCCCCCCCCAGCTCAGCAATCAGCTGTGGGGGGGCTCTGGGTGCCCCCCTGACCCAGGAGGCACCAGTTGCTGTGCCGGGGGGGGCAGTGCTCTCCCCAACGGACCTGGAAGTGGACCGCAAGTGCTTCTGATCCACTTCTGGGTCTGCTGCTGAGCACACTAGAGAGCCCTCCTCACTCCTGTGTGATGCTCTATCTGCCCCACTAGCTCAGCATTCGTGAGCTGCCTGGTACCTTGAGGTATGTAGAAAAAACATTTAAAGCTGCGTCTGTCTATGTCTGAAATCGCCGAATCTTTCTGAGTCTCTCCAAATCAATTCAGAGGGTTCCAATTCGATTTGGAGAGATAAAAGGGTCCTCTGATTTGATTCAGATTCAGAGATTTGGCCACCAAATTGGGCCAAATCTCCGCTGAATTGAATCAGTGACCGAAGCTTCACACAGGCCTATTAGTCATGCTTTTATATTAATTTCCAATAACAAAGTTGTTTTAAAAGCTGAAAAATAGTGGGGGCTTTTTTTTTTTCTTTTCAGATTGATTAGATTGACTTTAATTTTATGTGGTAGTCTCTTAATTGTCATTTTGCACGTTGTCACCAGTTACAATCTTCATCTTGATCTGTGGTGGCAGCAATCTTCAAATAAGCAATGTAACATCAGCAAAGTTCAAACATGAAATAAACATAATGGAGCATAACTTTCATTGTAATCATTACAGTATGGAATTAAGAGGAATGTATTCTAAAAATTAAAGTAGTTACTTGAGCCAAATTAGAAAAAGGGCGCTGCAGGCTGATACTAACAGCACTGGGAATCATTTCTCCCCGTCCAAGTTTTGGGTTCTGTCTATTGTTCTAAATATGAGGGTGGTTAACTCCTACAATAGATTGTTTAGAGAGACTGTGGAATCTCCATTGTTTAAAGTTTTTAAGTACAAAGTAGAAAAACACTTGTCTAGGATGGTTTAGGTAGATGGTTTAGGTTACATCTAGGATGGTTTAGGTATAACTTACCTTGAACAGGTAGATCATACTAAATGATCTCTTGAGGTATCTTCAAATTCCATTTTTCTATAATTCTATGAAATCACATACTTGGTATATGGTGATATTTAAACTGGTAGCTTACTAATGTGGAAGAATTTTATATAAAAACAAAAGCCCTGAAAATACAGTTTGTTCCTGAAGTAGCACATAAGGTTTGGTCAGGGCTATATTTTAGTTTACCTTCCACAGTTGCTATAAAATATTTTTTATCATACTTTACCAGTTGCCTGTATTGTAGTAATAGACAAAAAATGAAGAATTACAGGGATAAGTGTACAAAATAATGGTTTTTTTTATAAAGCTTTTACTGAATTGCATATTGGCAACTTTATGAAGTGTCAGCTGTGTGGCTTACCCATTGAAAATATATATTTTTGGCCTGTCTTCTTGTAAATGAATATGTTTCCAAAGGATCTGAATTTTGAATGCTTCATCGTATTTACAATATGGGATATTTTTGGTTTAAAAAGAGCCCTTTTATTAATTAAAACTCTTCCAATTTTCATTGTTTTTAAATTGCTGCTTTTCACACAAATGTTTAGCAAAATATAAGCATTGCACGGATATTAAAAAAAAACCTCTTCGTGTATTCATGTCTGTTGTTCATAGCAACATGTCTCAAGTTTTGTTGTTTATAACACAGCACTAATCAGGTGAAGAAACTATCTAAATATTTTATATAATGATTTTCATCCACAAGAAAATGTCTGTACGTACTCACAGGTATTAGCACAAGACTTTAACATAGGGTGCCTGTAAACACCACAGGGTTAATCCTCATGAAATTAAATAGGTTTCTAAAATATAATGCTGTTTATATTGGAGTGTTGCATCAGTGTTTACACTCACTTGGTTTTCAAAATAATTAAGCCTAGTCCCTGGCCAGTGTCACAGGAGATTGGGATGGTTCAGCACTGCCCCCACCGGCTGGGCCCCCAACCCCATGCCCTGCCACACAGCTGTGGAAGCACAGAGCTAGCAAACTTCACAAGAAAATAAAAAGTGGAAGCAATTCAAAGGATTGAACTACTAAAAAGTCACATCGCCATCTGGTGGACAAGGAGGCTCATTTCACATATTTGAGTGCCTTTGTATTTGCATGTAACGAACTCATGGACGTGATGCTTTAATTCATGTCAATACAAACTAAACTACATCTGAGAAGTTTTACTTTAATGTGCCAGAAAGACTTTTAAAACATACAAAAAATTCACTTGTGTAAACAGACGTGCCATTGCATTGCAAGAAAGAGCAAAAAACATGGCGTGTACAAACCTTGGAGCCAGAGGTTGACAACCATTTACCAACAGTGCACTGTCACTCACAACTGGTCACTGATGTGGGCCAGGGAGTTCTCTCTAGTCTTCCCTGGTCTGCTGCTGACAGAATCCTCACCAGCCTCCTGTACCTTACTGCTGCAAGGGGAGGTGTCAGCATGACCAGCAGCCAGGAGTTTAACACTGCAGACACTTGATTGTAAAGACACCCTTGTGCTTCCTCTCTGTCTCCAATTGCAGCTGCTACCATTACTTATCCCTGTCATCAGGTCCTGCTGTTGCACTGTGGGGCTAGGCCAGCCTTCAGGATCTCAATACTGTGCTGTTCGACAGGAGGCCATGGTGTACAATTGTACATGCACACACTCAAAAATCAATTAGGTGCATACACACACACAGGGTGCATATACACACTCTAGGTGCTGGCACCCCCACCAGGCATGCACATGCACACTACCAATCCAGGCACATACACATCCAAGTTTACCAACCTAGGCAAATGCACGCTTATCACCAATTCAAGCACCTACACACACTATACAGACCAAAAGAAATTATACCAGAATCAGTTATCAATACCTGCACACCCAATACACATACCCAGATCACTAATTCGTATATCATGCACACAGTGACATACATGCCACTCACCTATACATACACACAGGTGAGTTCCTAACTTGGGTGTTGTGATGTATGTGTTGGTGTACTTGGGATACCTGGGGAAAAGTTAAGGTAAGAAAGTGAAAGTTACCGGGACTGGGATTAGAACTGGTAGACTCGAGAGAGCTGGGCTAAAGAACTGAGGCTTGGGGGTTACTTTAGGTTAATTGACCGTAATTTATTAAAGGACAATACCCAAAGCCTGCAGAACAGGGGAGTGATGCCAGACAGAAGCCAGCACAGAGGCTGGGACCGAAGCCGGAGCTACAGGGGAGCCAAAAGGTAAACGGGGAGAGAGAAACTAGGACAGAGGGTGCCAGGGAGCTAGAGAGAGTAGAGAAGAAACTGGGGGCTGGCTCTGGGAACCAGGGGTGCTGGAGAGGGACTGCCGAGGAGCTCCAGAAGCTACAGGGGGAGGGGCTGCCGGTGCCAGGAGCTGGAGAAGGGCTCCGGCTGCTGGGAAACCTGCAGGGAAGTTGGGGGCAGGCCAGAGGACTATGGGGGAGAAGGGGTGGCTAGAGAGGGTGTGGGGGAAAGCTGGAGAACACAGAGGAAAGGGGGAAAGGGGAAGGAAAGGTTGGGAACAGAAAGTGGAGAGAGAGAGAGAGAGAGAGAGATGGGGAGAGACAGCAGGAGGCAGAAATGAGCAGGGCTGAGAGGCTAAAAGTGGCAGGAAGAGCTGCAGAAAGACATGGGAAGGAGGTGGTGGGCACCAGAAACGGGGCCAGGAGGCTAGAAGCGGCAGAAATGGCAGGAAGGGCTGCAGAAGGATATGGGAAGAAGGCAGTGGACATCAGGAATGGGACTGAGAGATGGCAGAAAGCAACAGGGCCAAGAGGCTGCAGCAGGGGAACAGAGAAAGTACAGAAAGGTGCTGAGAGGTGGCAGGAAAAAGTTGGTTGGGGGGGAGCTGAGAGAGAGAGATATAGACTGAATTCCAACTTAGAGGGTAACCTTCTGCTTGGTATGCCAAAAGTATGGGCCTGAATTCATGTCTATCGCCACTCTAGTGAAGTCATTCAAGACTTATAACATCAGAAGACAAGTTTTCTTGGGCATTTTCTTTGCTTTTACTTTATAAGTAATACAGGACTGGAATTAGCCTCCTGGATCATGATATCTAGCCTCCTGCGTTCTCAAGCAACCATTAGTTTGAACATTTCCATGTGAATGTCCACTCTGGGGCCCCCTCATCCCCTATAGCCACAAAGTACCCTATAACATTTCTGCTACAATTAAGCAAAAAGAGAGATGAGGATGCCTCCAATATCTGGGCCCAGTACAATGACAGAGAACTTGTTTTGACAAAATATGCTCAGCTATCTATGGGTGTAAGAGATACAGATGCTCCAGATAACTAGTTCTCTTCTGCAAGCCCACCACTACGTACTATCATCTAGGCCCCACTGGTTCATGTTCTTATTGGATGTTTCATTTGAAATCTGCATCTTGAATTTAAAGTTATAAAAAGTCATTTCTTTTTCCAGATCGTATGCTTTCTCATAACCCTTAGCTTTTTGAGCATTGAGGTTGGTTTTATCTGAAAGAGACTGAGAAGTAGATTTTAATGTCTTTATTTTTTTCCTTTACTGAGTTTCTGCATCACTACCAAAACATTTTTAGCTAGTTGTCAGTAATATAGTTTCTGCATAATCCACTTGTATTCTACATGTTTCCTTTATGGTATGTATGGGTTTTGTTTTTGTGTTTTTGGACAAAGAATCCTTATTGATACTATATTTAAAGAAACTCACTCTTTGTGCTCCTCCTGAGGCAGTTATACCTGCATTCTGATGGATCTAACAGGAACAAAAGTTAAACCGTGTTTAAATGTCAGCCCCATTAGGGAAATAAAGGTCATTTTCTGTTATATTCTAGCTATTACAATGCACCACTGTGGCATGAACCTGGTATTTGACATGATTTTGGATAATACTATTTGAACAAGTGCAGGACTGAAAAAACTGGGTAAAAAACTTTGGAAGGTTAAAGGTAATACATTTGGAAATGCTGTGATAGATATGCATAAGGCTAGAAATATGCAGTCTGATATAGTGTAGATAAGCACCCAGAGGTCTCATTAACTTGAAATGCAGGTACTCAGAACCTTTCCAGATCAAGTCAATGGAGAATTAAAGTTGGAGATCTAAACGATCCTGTGTACAATGGTTATAGACTTACACTTTAATTGTGGAGCCATCATTGGTTGAGATCTTCATTGAGAGTTGTGCTTAGACAGGATTCAATTCCTTTCATTTCAGTGAATGAATATTTTTCCATAACATAATAATTTATCTGAGGCCAACTGAATCTCCTATTAATATTTCTGACAAATTATATTAAAAATGAACAACATTCTGTATTTCTGTTAGGCAAGAGAAAAAATGCTATATGGTACTATACATACACCCTCACAAAAATGCAGGATATGCCAGAAAAAAGGCTGAAAAATCAGTAGAAGATATTATAGCTACACACAATTAGTATGGGAAATGAATTCATTAACTTCAGTTTTATTACTTTTTCAATAATTATTTAGAAGGTTTTCCACTTTCTATGCAAACATGACTAATCCAAGCCCATTGAACCTGATAGGAATTCTTCTCTGGGTTTTTTTAAATGACATTTGGATCAGGTCAGTTCATGACAAGAATATGAGGGAATAGGTCAGAAATCTATATTCACAAGTTTCAGTGGAAGTTTCATGAATGCGTCAGGCCAGCAGGACAGTGAACTAGTTAATTATGGCCAGGTACAGAAGTTACACCTGTCATGTGGTAGGCATGCAGAAAGTGCTCTGCATCCATAACTGAAGAGACAGTCAGGGCACATAAAATGCTATAAAAATGATGGATCCCACTGTAAAATAACTGGATATATGTGCTGTCAAACTTCAGTGCTGTAGTCTAGAGCACCATAATGAACATCTGTACCAGATCCCATCACACGTCATGATAGGTTGCATTCTGCAGACATCCCATGGAACATTGCAGTACCCCAATCACCCCCACTCATGGTCTAGCTTAGAGCAGACCTCATTTCCTCTGCCCAAGCACCAGGAACCTGGATCTGGTGCATGGGAGTCACTGACCCATGCTCTGGGGAGCACCAGGCTGCCTGAGACCCACTGGCAGGGCCAGCATGGTCTCCACCACCTTCCAGGGCCAACTCACTATCCCCCACCACTGGTGGTTGCTGGCATAGGTGCAGTACCCCAAAGAGATTCCAGGCCAGTCCCAGTGGGGACAGGAGAGGACTTAGAACAGGGAGAGGAGCCATGGTACACCAGCCCACTAGGCCAGGCCACTCCAGGCCTGAGTCCCACTGTAGGGGGGTTACACAGCCTCTGAGAGGAAAAGCCCTGGGCTCGGGTCCAAGTTCCAGAGTGGGCAGTGTTGTACAATTTTTTTCTTTATTATGCATACACAAAGTTTGGTAGCCACAATATTTAATTATTATTTAATTCGTGGAGAGTGGCCATGATGCCATCCGCTCCATCTGCTCTGAGGACCGGAAACTGGTGTTCGAGCAGCAGGGCCCACTGGTGCTGGTGTCGGTGTCACGCACACGACAGTCGGAGGGGCAGCTGCGCCGGGAGCTGCTGGCCGTGCATGGGCAGATCCTGAGTATGCTGAAACGTGGTGCTATCGTCCGCCACTTTCAGCGCCGCCAGGGCTATGACTTGTGGTGCCTGTTGGCTGGCTCAGAGTGCCTGCTGGACGGGCTACTGGGCCAGTTGGAGAGCGATGCTGGTTTCCTGCTAGGTGCTGTGTGCTGCCTGCCCCTGGTCCCCGGCCTCCGTGATGCTCTTGGTGCCCTGCTCCAAAAGGCCACTGCCCCCAATCTTGTCCTCTCGCTGCTGCTGGCTGGGCCTGGCTGGGGAGAGACTGGGGTGGTAGAGGGCAAGGTGGGGCAGGGGGTGATGGAGAGGCAGGCAGGGCAGGACAAGGAGGGAGGGATTCAACAGGAGGGGCATAGAGAGCCAGTTCTACAGGGTGGTTCTAGGGATGGGGAGCTGAGAGAGAGGGTCCGACAGGGGTCTAGGGAGAAGTCTCAACAGGGGATACCTAGGGAGGGGAAGCTGAAGGAGGAGCCTCAACAGGGGGTACCTAGGGAAGGGCTCCAAGTGGGAGTGCTGAGTGAGGGGGTTCAGGAGGGGGGGTTCAGCAAGCGGACTCAGCAGGGGGCCCCAGGGAAGAGGGTCCAGCAGGGGGTGCTAAGGGAGGAGCCTCAGCTTGTGGTGCAAAGAGAGGGGGGTCAACAGGAGGTGTCCAGGCAGGGGGAAGTGAGTGAGGGCTCTCAGCTGGGGGTACCTAGAGAGGGCTTTCAGCTTGGGCTACAAAGGCAGGATTCTCAGCTGGGGGATCCTAGGGAGGGCTCTCAGCCAGGGCTCCCAAGGCAGGATCCTCAGCCAGGGGCTCCTAGGGAGGGCTTACAGCCAGGACCCCTGAGGCTAGATTCTCATCTGGGGCGGCCAAGGGAAGGTCCCTGTAGTCGGGGGGCGCCGCCGGGGCAGCTGCAGCTGGTGGCTGCGGCACAAGAGCGAGCAGTGCTAGAGGAGTGTCGCCTGCACCCCAGTGACTTGCAGCTACTGTTGAACCTGGTGGGGGTGAGTGCGGGTGGGCAGGCGGGTGAGATGTGGACGCCTGTGTGTCTGCCCCGCTTCAACCCTGATGGCTATTTCTACGCCTACGTGGCACGGCTGGAGGCTGAGGGCCACGTCTGCCTGACCAAAAAAAAAAACAGGACCCCTGAGGCTAGATTCTCATCTGGGGTGGCCAAGGGAAGGTCCCCGTAGTCGGGGGGCACCGCTGGGGCAGCTGCAGCTGGGGGCTGCGGGACAGGGGGGCGCCGC
>NW_005842087.1:1144590-1164501 GCF_000455745.1 Alligator sinensis | reverse complement strand
TGCTTCCAGTTTTGGGCTCCACAATTCAAAAAGGATGTGGAGAAGCTTGAGAGAGTCCAGAGAAGAGCCACGTGCATGATCAGAGGTCAGGGAAGCAGACCCTACGATGACAGGCTGAGAGCCCTGGGGCTCTTTAGCCTGGAAAAGCGCAGGCTCAGGGGTGATCTGATGGCCACCTACAAGTTTATCAGGGGTGACCACCAGCATCTGGGGGAACGTTTGTTCACCAGAGCGCCCCAAGGGATGACGAGGTCGAATGGTCACAAACTACTTCAAGATTGTTTCAGGCTGGACATAAGGAAGAATTTCTTTACAGTCCAAGCCCCCAAGGTCTGGAACAGCCTGCCACCAGAGGTGGTTCAAGCGCCTTCATTGAACACCTTCAAGATGAAACTGGATGCTTATCTTGCTGAGATCCTATGACCCCAGCTGACTTCCTGCCCTTTCGGCGGGGGGGGGGGTCCAGCCCTGATGTCTATGAATCTATGAATTAAACTGAAGGGCATCGGTTTTGCATGCAGCATTCCCCCTGTCACCCTAAGGTTTTGTGTTTGTTAAGTTAAACCCCTGTGGCTGCCCACCCCACTCCCACCCTCAGAGTTATAACCACCCAGTGCTGCCACGGTCTTTTCCCACTCTCTCAATGTTAACTAAGAAGGTAGTTCCAAGTTCTGAAGCAGGCAATGTTGCACAGTTTTTTTGGTTAATAAACCCACTAACAGTTTGACAGCTCAACATTTGGTTAAAATGAGGCAAGTCTCTTCCTTTGATCGCATTTCCCCCACAGCTCCGGTGTGTGCCATGGGGGGAGGAGGATTGGGAGGGAGACAGGAAATGGAACTGTGACCAGGCAGCCTGGATTGTGGGCAACAGTGCCCATGATGCAGGGCCAGAGGAGCCTGTAGCATAAGACCCATGGTCTGGTGCCAGGGTGGATGCACTGAAGCCTTTTAGCCCTACTCATCCAGGAAGAGCTCTTGGTCCACATGGGTAAGAAGAAAATTAGCCAGGGCTTCACAGATCTGGACAGCCTGATGTGTGGGTGGCTCTCCGTCTCTTCTATCCCTACATTGCATGTGTTTATGGTACCAGGCCTGGTCCATCACTGAAGTGCTCCTTCTGGCAGTCCCATAGAGCCTCATGAGCCAGGGCAGGAGGAGGTGGGCCGGGTGCCTGACGGCAACTGAGGGGTCCATGACATTGCCAATGACAACATGTGGGACCCCAGGAGTATAGCACCTGCTCTCCATCACACCGGAGATGGGAGTTGTGCTAGAGGTGGGCATCGTCCCCATTGGCCATGTGAAAGTCAGTGGCCCAGTTGTGCCCTGGACACCTGGGTTCTGTGTGTGTATGTGGGGCGGGGGGGAGTTCTGTGTGTACACACACACACACACACACACACTTACATACTCACACAACCCAGGTGTTTGGGACAGGCAGTCACATGCACACGCACACACAAATAGAACCCAGGCATCCAGGGCTCACAGATACACACACATACCCCTAGAACCCAGGCATCTGTGACACACACACACAGACACACAGAACCCAGGCATCTGGGACACACGCACATACACATTTGGTGTGCTGGGTGGATATGCACAAGATGGCCAGCTGGTAGCCCATGGCTATGATGCTGCATGTCATGATGGGCCACTTCCACATCAGGTGTAGTTGGGTGGCTGTGATGTCACTGACAGCCAATCAGGGGTGTCTCAGCTGTTCAACTCCACTAAGGCATCTTTAGCAGCCTGGGGAGCCTGTGGGGCCTGTTGGAAGACATGCAAGAGCCCCCCTCTAACCTCTCCCACAAGGGCTAATGTGTGTTCTGTTTGCTCCCAACCTAACCTTGGTCACTTCAAGCATGAAAGTTAGAGAGCTTCCACCTTGGCTTTCTTGAATGCCTGTACTTAACCTATGAGTATCAAGCATGTAATAGATCTTATGTTCAGCTTGCAGTAGGATGGTTTGGTAGAAGATTCCTTCATATGCAGTTATAATTAGCAATGTTTCTGTAATAGTAAGGGAACCATATGATGAAGTGACACAAAATATGTCTATTACATTAATACTGTACTATAGTAAAATCTTCATGGAACATGTAGTAAGAACATAATTAATTTGTAGTCTGTTGGTTACAAATGCTTAATTATATTTTAGTATTAATAGTGATTATACTTGTTTACTAGACCTAGAGTTCTGCCATTGTTTATGAAAAATCTAGAGCCTTTTTGTAATCTTGCTTCTATAACACCCTCAATCCAGTGCAGTACTCCTATTGCTGTATGCAAATTGAGATATATATACTCTTTCAGTTTGTAGGATTACTATAGGGTAGTGTTGTCAAAACAGTTTGAATCAACAAACCACTACCAACACTCATAATCTGTTAGCGACCACCATGCATTCTTATTATCAATATTTTATTTGAAATGGAGAAACAACACCGGTGTGATCTTCAAACCATTTTTCATGGCCTTTCAGATCACAGATTTGAAATCACTGCCATAGGGCATAATTACAGTTAAAGCTGAATATTAAATTGGATATAGAATATATAGGACAAAATTATAATAATACATTGTTTGGTCCTGCCCATACCAGTAGAAATCAAGCTTTCATTTGATAATGACCAGGCAGATGGTGAACTGTGATCACTCTTCCAGACTGACTAAACGTTCCTAATACATTTTTTTTACTTTTGTGACCCTGTCTCCCTTTCCCAGCCCCAACCCACTTGTGTATTCTATCCTTCTGTTTTATCTTGTCTACTTTTTGCAGCAGAGAATTTCACTCTTCATGTTTGGAGATAGAGGTAGTTAGCTGTGTTAGTCTGAAGTCAGGCAGAAGGCAGGGCAATGTGACACCTTAAAGACTAACTGGTTCAGAGAAGCATAAGCTTTCATAGATAACAGCTTACTTCATCTGATGCTAATGTTAACCTCCATAATTGGAAAAGTGACTATCATAATAAAGTCCTGATCTGGATAGTCTTTAAGAGGGATCTTGTTTTAAATATTTAATAATAATGAGTACAATAGCTTTTAAGGACAAAAACAATCTGTGTTTAAAAGCAGATATTGCTGGTGCAGTTGAGGAACATTGTAATTCTGGTAGGAGATTTGGTACTCGAGGAGCACTGTAGTTAACACAAAGAAAACGGGTAATACCATGGAGCAGGAAGTCATGAGTACTTTTGAATATTAGTAGGAAGGCAACAAAGAGAACTTGGAAATATAAAAAATAGCCTTTTTTAGAGGGGGAAAATGGAAGACAATTCTTTGATCCACAGAGAGAAGTGAAATATGGGTGGAGAGATATTGTTCTTGGTTGTTTGAATTCACACCGACTTGGACCTCCAAGCTGGTCAGTTCTTGTCTACCAGTACCTATGAATTGTACTACATGATCCTTGTTCATAATTGATTTTTATTCAAGACCAAAGAGCTCTAAGCTAATAAATTCTAAGTAAAAGAGACTTAGGAACCTATAGTAATCAAATATCCTATGGACAGTTTACTGTAACAAACCTTATCATTCAATCACTTCTGTCTAACCCTTTATTACCACCCAGGTCTAATTTGGGAAAGGGACAAACATGAATAACAGTAAGTGGTACTTTATGGCAGTTTAGGAACATTGGGTGTCCTCTGGGGGTTTTATACATTTTCTAGAGGTCACCAAACAACTGCACTTGCTATTTAGACAAATGAACATAGGACACTAGCTCTGGCTGGCTTACATTTGACAGTGTAACCTGAGCATTAAGTTCACCAGTAATGGGTTTTGCCAGGCATTAGTCAGTCTCTCACATCAAAATCTAACAATCATTCCAGAGAGCGCTCAAAGAAAAGAAATCTTGCCATCAGATTTCATGATGACTTACTGTATAAACAACAGCAATACATGAATTTTGACATAGCTTAACTTCTTATCTGTTCTAGAAACTATTGACTGTAGATATGCTTTGCTATTTAAGCACCACCTGATATTGATTTAATCTTTATTAATAGTAAAGGTTTTCCATTCATTTAACATGCAAGTTATTTATTATGCTAAATGCAGTATAATTAATGTAATTGCAAAGTTCCCAGGATAATGTCATGATTAATTCATCTGTAAACAATCTGGCATATTGCATTTATTTCAGACAAGGGGAACCAAACTTGGATGATATTTGGCTTGAAATACATTTACTGTACTTAATTATCATTAAAAATGTTGTTTAATTGAAAATGTAGATGTCCTTGTGGACACTTGCCTACCTCACCAAAAAATACAATGCAGCTTGGCATGATTTTTAGTCTTTGTTCATAGAAGCTCTAGGGCAGAATAATATCAGTGTTATGGGTCAGGATTCATATTTGTTGGCAGTGCTATGTACACAGCACCTGGCTACATTAAGTCTGTGCCAAATCAGTGCAGTTAGGAACCTAATCCGAAGCTCACTGAAATCAGTTGTAAGATTCTTGTTGAATTCAGTATGTTTGAAATCATGTTGTAAGACCTCCACTTTTATGAACACAAGAATTAAATGAAGATAAAAGATAAAAACGCTGACATAACTGATTTTAACTGATTATGTATATAATTTGAAATAATTGCTGGCCATTTTAGTTTAGTCCTTCAATTCCTTAACCATTAGTTCACTCGCTGATAGAGTTTTATCGCAGATGTGACGATTGTCACAACAATGATCAAAGCACCAATAATGGTTTTCTTACCATTAACACAAGCCAAGATGATACCTTTGAAATAAGTATATAGGCGATAATTTTTAGCATTGTTGCTTCAAAAGAAAATGATTGTAGCAAGAAGCTTCTATGATGTGCTCCTAGTGCTGGTATAAAATTGCTGCTCATAGATGTTAGTGAGTGAAGCAATAGGATAATGTTCTAGTCTGTTGCTTAATTCAGTCCCAGAAAGACAGCATAGAAAAACTGTATGGTCTCTAGATAATAGTAAGACTATCTAGTTATGATACTGTTTTTGAATTAAGATGCATTCATCTTAATCTTATTCATTTTATTCATTACCTATTGGAATTACAATTAATATTTTTAATTTTTCTTGTAACAGTTCAATTACAGAGGCAGACATGATCATTATTTTAAATGGAAAATGTCCTCCCACCCTCAGTAGATTTGTTTCCCTTTCTCCCCCCACCTGAAACATCAATCTCAGGACAAAAATTGCTTCAATGAAATACACAAATGAGTAGAGGAAGAAGATAAATAGTTTATATAGTTAAAAGTTCCTGCTGTCCATCAAATGAAGGTGCATCAGCAACTTATGAAAATACATGTATGCAGTGTCCAGAGTCAGAATATTCGCATCATACATAGTTCTTAATATTTGCCTAAGAACTGGCCTAAGATTTATTTTCCACATTTTGACAAACCAGATAAACTTTGTGAGCTCTGATATACTCTGAGTAAAGCAGGAGTTAAGATCAAATTTACCTTTAATAATGCTTTTCTTTTTTCTTATTCTTTTTTCCCCTTCCAAGTTTCCTACCTGAGTCCTTTAAAACATGTCAAGATTCCCATTTTTTTTTTTTGCCTGGGAATAGACTAGTTACTATGAATGAGCAACTGAAATATCAGCTCTGTTTACAGTTGATGACCTTTGCCTACATGATAGCCTTTGTGAAAATGCAACTAACATTGTGTATGGGACATGCAGGGATAGGACAAGCTTCCTTTCAGATTAATTTGGTTTTATCCTCATAGACTTGTCTGTAAACAATAAAACTGTTGATAGTAAGGAAGAAAGCTGCTATAGTGTAGAGCTACTTGCTTAGTTCCTGTCAGCTAGGCAAGTGTAGCCAAAAGAGGGAAACCAAATGATTCATGAATTCAAGAATTGATTCATTGAAGTCCTAGATTTCTGGAGTTGTTGAAATCTAAGTACTGTTCCCAAGTGGTAACCAAAGAGACAAAACAACTCTTTTCTGACTGGAACTAAACAATTTGAAAGGTGAAAAGAAAAATGCTACATTGCATCATTTAATGACACAATTTCAGCACTGTAGCAGTGTCACATGTTTTGTGTCATAATAGCTCAGTGTACCAGAGGGCTGGAAGGATATGAGCCGGATTCAATCATAGCTGATTCACTGACTTCACTGCCCACTGATTAACTTCAGTGGAGCTCTGATTCACAGCTGCTAAGCTTATAGTTGCAAGGATTTGGTTCTTTTCTGTCTGACATTTTGTTTCGTAATTCACTTCCTGGGCATATAAATGGAAAATGGCTGTCAAATACTTTAGTCATTGACTGGTGGTAGTGTTACCCACCCATTTTGCTCTCATTTGCAGTGATGCATGTAGCTATGTGAAGAATAAAGAAAAGAGGAATCAGGCCCAGCATGTTCAAGTCACATCACAGTTTTGTATTAGTGCCCAGCAGGCCCAATTCAGTAAAGTACAGTAAAAGATGGCATTGCGTAGAGGGGATGTTAACTCAAGATCCCTTTGGCTAGGTACAGACGTTACATTTAATGCATGTTAAGTGCACAAAAAGCACTTTGCAGCCTTAACAGGACAGATGTTCAGGCCGCATAAAGTGATTTAAAAATAAAGGCTCTCACTAAGTTAACCTGGGATGTAGGTGTATTAACATAAAGCGCTTTCTGCTAGAGCACTTTTATTGAATGTCTGTGCCAGATCCCATCAAGAACTAACTTATAGCATGATCAACACCATCCCAGGCAGCATTGCTCAGGGCTGCTCTAGTCTGGGGAAGAGTTCATGTGCTCTGCCCTAGCATCAGGCTGGCCCACTCCTCAGCTGTCACTGATCCAAGTCAGTGACAGCCTCTGATCCCAGCCTGGTACGCAGCCTGGTGGGGAGGGAGGGAATGGAGGGTTTCTGTCCTTGCAGCTGCCCTGGCCCTATGGAGCACTGCAGCCCAGCTGTGGGGAAGGAGAGGTGTGGGGGAAGGAATCTGCAATATCTCTCCTGGCAGCCACCCTCAGTCCTGTAGCAAAGGAGGGGTGAGTGGGGTGACCGCCCCAGGTGCCAAAGCGAAGGGGTGCCAACAGGCACCGCCCAGCCAGGGCACGATGCAGGACAGAGCCACGAGTGACTCATTTGTGAGGGCACAAGGATGGGGGGGGTAGCTCCTGCTGCTGTATGCACCCCCAAGAAATCATGGGGTAATGTGCTGTAGATATGTGTGTGGGCTGAGGGTGGGCTGCAACTGCCCGCTTGCCTCAGGTGCCAAACTTCCTTGCTATGGTTCTGGCCACCCTGGCCAGCTACAGCACACCACTGCTTGGCTGGGGAGGGGTGGCTGCTGGGGAACATCTCTGGGGTCTGTGTCCCTTGGCCACCCCAGCCAGGCAGTGGCACACTACTACCTGGCTGGGGCTGCCACAGGGGAAGGGCTCTGGGGACTTTGTCTGCATAGCATCCCAGGCACGCAGGAGTGTGGGAAGGGCTCTGGGGTCTGTGTCCCTGCAGCAGCCCTTTCCAGTCTGTGCCACGGTGTAGCTGCTGGCTGCAGCTCTCAAGAGACTGGGGGGGATGGGAGGCCCTGCACCATGCAGAGTCAGCCCATCCCCCTCAAAACCCCAGCCATAAAGTTGTGCAGGGGCACTCATAGTAGGAGGCCCCCGTTCCCTCCCTCTGCTGCTCCAGCCACTGCTGAGTTCACAGCTGGTGGGGGTGGGAGCCAGGGCTGGGGAGAGGGGCCACTTTGCCAGCCTCGTGAGAGGCATGTAGGGGCACCCCCAGTGGTCAATGTGGGCAGTCTGTGATACCTGCTCTCCCCCGTAGCAAAACAGCAAATGTCTGTTCAGTTGGCTCCTGCTCTAACTTATCACACTTTGTTTATAGCACAACAAGTTAGAATGCTTCCACCAGGGGCCTTTTGAAAGTACTTAGCATTTATGTCAATCTCTACTAACTTTCTAAAAGAAAGTTAACACTAGGGCAATTGATCAAAGTTTCCAAATGTTTGTAGTACTTTAGCTTTATCCCATAAGGTGGAAAAAATCTAGAATATTTAAAGGGAGTCCCCATTTTTGAAGACATAATGCAAGTTAAAACAACAAATAGTAGCATGTTGTGTTGTTCGTCCTTCAAATTCAAACATGGCTGTGACATCACTAGTTGGTTGGCTTCTGTGAGCATGTGAGTGGCTGATCACGCCAATTTGTGCTTTGAACTGTCTATGGCACACTGCTCAAGAGACACTGCTTTGGGTTGCTTGTTCAACAGCAGATGTGCTGCTGTTGCAAGATTTACACTGTTTGCACTTCTGCTCTGCCACAGCTGTTCTCCTCTGCTCATAGACTGTAGCTCCAGTATGGACGAGGCTACGCCATGTGAAACGATCATGAATGAGATCTTCCCAAGACTTTAGGTCAATGTTGAAATGTTTCAAGAATGACTGGAGGGAGTCCTTGAATTTTTTCTTCTGGCCTCCCTGAGAGCACTTTCCCTCCTTTAGCTTGATGTAAAAGATCTTGTTTGGCAGTCCTTACATCCTGGTGATGTGGTCTGTCCATCTCATCTGTGATTTCATCAACAGTGTGGATGGCAGAGTGCCAACAGAGATCAACAGAGTGCCTGCCCCTAACACACAGTTAGGTCCTCAGACACTGCAGCAAGCTAACTCCAGATTACAACATGGTATTTGGTAGGACAGAGCCCAAGCACAGTGATAGGTCTCCATGGCCACTTGCAAATTTAGAAATTAAATTCTCTTGTGTCTCTACTTCTTCTGTTTTCCTTTGGTAGTAACAGTATGCAACTGTTTTATCTTGTCTTAATCTGAGTGGCAATGAAAAATATTTATGAAATGGGTGGAACTAAATTGACATTTGGAGTTGCCATCTGGCTTTGTGTTGGTACAGGTAAAAGAAAATACTGTCTGTTTTCATCAGGCTGTGTCGAAGTCTCCGTCAACAGAACCCATCTATTTAGAACACATCACTGAAAAATGAACTCAAGGGAAAAAAAGGTCCAGATTGTTCTGTGAAACACAGGCCATTTGCATAGATACCACTTTCTTTGTCATGGGGTAGGGGCTAGTAATTCAGAAAATCATTAGGTAGACATTATTGTTAGTATAATTTACATGAGCAATGAGCTGTGTGGAAGAATGTCCTTTGGCTGCACCAAAGACTGAATTTAGCATGGGAGCACCCCTGAAGTCTTTGCTTAGGGATCTGAAAGCATTACCAATTGCACTGTCCAACATGAAACTATTTCAGAAAGTCCTGTGAAAAATCTAATGTACAGGAAGCAGCTGAGCCAAATGAAAAGTCAATTAATATTTTACAGTGATTGAAAAGCACTCTTTTTATGAGTTATTGGTATTGAAATGTATTTAGTGAAGCTATGTTAGAGAAACCAGTTTACTCTAGAATAAGGTAAATTTCAGTGTGTGATTTAGTCATACAGCAAGTTTGTAATGTGAAGAAAAAATGGATGTCAGATCAGTAACCTTTACTTAGGCAGACTAATTGCATTCCCCATGAATTTGGAATGAAAACTTCTTAGATAACCTTTTTTTTCCTGACCGACTTTATCAATTCTGTTGTCATGGCGTGCATCTACACAAGACACTACTGTGCAGTCATTACTGGGCATTTATTTAGTACTTCTTTAGCAAGTACTAAATAAATGAAGATGATGCTATTGTAGAGTAGCCTAATAATATTGTGCAGTAGCATATTAGCACTGTCCATGCTGTGATATGCTACAGTGAAGTATTTTTTTGGTTACTGTGCACTCAATGTCTTGTGTAGACGCTCCCTTTGGAGTGCTAAATTCATCCTAGTATTAAAAAGAATGCACTCAAAGAACTCACAGGAATTTCAGGTGTGTTACTAGCTTTTTTTCTTGTCAAGTTAAGGATTTTTTCATGCTGTACCATAAACTCACCCTTATTTACACATACTTAGGCACTTAAGTCAACTAGCATTTATATAAACACATCTTGTAGAACAAAATGAGCTTCAAATAGATATTTTTGCAAATATTAATGTTTTCTGATAAAGAAAAAAAATCTATTTTTTCTTCTCTCATTATCCTTCTAGTCAAAAAGAGGAGGAGGAAGATGTCAAAGTAAAATCATACATTTATAACAATTTATCTTAACGTCATTAAAAAAAAAAAAACCTAGAGTAACAACACTCACTTATTTTCTTCTACCATAGTCAATATTGGTGTTACACAATTTAACAAGAGAAAACACAGTTATTACAACTTCACCAGTAAGTTGTGGTAGCAATTTCTACATTTATAATGATCCCCCCCTGCCCCACCGTTCCAAACTGTCAGTAGGAAATCCTGTGCAACTCTCACCTGTCAGAATTGCTTACATCAAATATGTTATCTGCGGCTACTAAGAGACACCTCTTTGCTGCTAGCTTTGTGTCATAAGCTGTGTGCAAAGTTATCCATATTCAGGTAAAGATAAGGATGGAGTAAAAACTGCAGAGTTTGGCTCATAAGCAATAGGCAAGAAAGATAGTATCTTAACACATTACTGTGTCCGTGCCTACCTTCAATACCTCATGACCACAACCAAATACATGTTGTAGTACAGTACCTATGCATAAAATCAGATATAGTCACTGACCAGCAGAGTTTGCGATTTAAGTCTCCAAGATTGGCAAAGGAAGCATCATCATCTTTATCTGCAAGGAGAAGCTAAGGCACAGGGAGTTTGAATGACTTTAAGAGTCCTACAGGGGATTGGGATATGGGTAGGACTCCAACCTCCTCAAGCCTTGTCCAATAACTTTCCCACAAAACTGCTTTCTCCCTGAATTGATTTGGATATCTTTGCTTTAAGAAATATAGCTATTGTCCTGATGATCTCTTTTAACATCTTTGTTGCTTGATACAGTTCCTAGTTTGGAGGATTGTATGTTAAATTGCATGTATTTATTTTTTATTTCTATTATCATCTGGGTTAGGAAGGCAGGGGAAGCAAGAGTATATATATCTGTTTCCCGGTATATTCTGGAGATTTTTTTCCCATTGGCCCATTGAATGACATCATACTAATTTCTTGCAGCCATTCCCAGATGGTACTGATAATCCAGAGAAAGCCTATTTATAGCAGCATTGTATGGTGGAATATTATTTATGTGTGTGTGGGTGTAGGACACGTAGGACATTCATAAACTAATGTTGAATTGATGGGTTCATTTATTATTGAAGTTAAATGAATACTCAACTAATCTTCACAATAAACTGTGTTTGAGAAGCTCAGCAGAATAAAACAATGGATCCTCTGCCTCTTTAAATATTTCATACATCTTAATCCTCCTCTTCCACTCTGGCTGAATCTGCTTTTCTCAGTCACTTTGGATTTCAGCCAGAATCTATCCATATTAGCACTAGTCAGAAGTTGAACTTACAGTTATCTTGTACTTGAAAATTATACCTGTCATTCTGGTATTAAAAAAATAAATAAAAAGATAACAGTTTGGAATGAAAACTAGAATTTTGAAAATTTTGCACAGAGGGAAAAATATGGAGAAAAAATATTATAGAAAAAATTGCATCATTTCATTTAGATCATTTTGAAATGAAATAGAACATAATTACCATGCTCTAAAGCCCACCACTTAGCTACGACACCCAAGACTTCTAGTCCTGAGGACCCAGTGAACTGAGTGGGGATGAGGAGCTATAACCTTTGAGAATTAGGGCTCCTGTCTCAATAGCAGGAAACCTGAAGGATTTAAAAACTCAGACTAAGCTCTCAGAGTTTCCAAATGTTCTTCTGATAATAGGACTGGAAACTGAGCCTTGGTTAGACCTGGGACTTTTAGGCTGAAAGCCCTGGGAGTCCCAGCTCTCAGGGCAGCCTAAACAGCAGAACTATCCTGGAGCCACAGACCCTGGAAGTGTTATAGTTCCCAGTAGCTTAGATGAACTGGCAGTAAAATCCTCTCTTTCTTTTTCTGGAAGGTCATAAAAAACAAAATGAAACAATGGCTTTCCTTGAAACATCTTGCATATAAGAAATTAGATTTTTTGGGGGGTTTTTTTTGTTACTTTGAGACATTCCAGACCTCCTCTGGAAGAGTAATTTTCCTTTTTGCTCATAAAGTTTAATTTTAGATCTTTTTTATAGAGTAGAGGTATCAAGCATATGGCCCATAGGCTGGATATGGCCCACAGAAGTGGGTCATCCAGCCTCTGGTATTTTCCTGAAAGTTGCTCTTGGGATTCTCAGCACTCTCTGTGAGCTTAAGGTTGAAGGAGAGTTGAAGGTGGTCTCATTTTCCTCACTAGTGTAAATCAGATGGTATTGTTCCCTGGCTGACATAGACCAGGGCCATGTGGATGATCCTAGTGTATGCCAGCTCTCTGTCATTACCTTTCTTTTTCTCTTCTCAGCTTCATTCTTTGTGTTAGTCTTTCCATCTCTCCATCTCTCCATTCCTTCCTATCTTCATTCATTCTCTATCTCTTGCTAATGTGGCCAAAAAGGAAAATATCAGAGAGGTCATGGTGATGTAAATGAATCTTTGTGGAAATAAATGCACTGGAGTGCTGGAGATGTTTCAAGAAATAGCTAAACGTGATATATAAATGGCAAAGTATAGGAGGTGGTTGTTGTAGGCCAGCAGCTGTCATAAATGAAGAGTTGAGGCTATGTATGTAAAACCACTCTGTGTTAACATGAAGGATGGAATAAAAAGGCTTTGAAAATACAACAGTGGTGTTATGTACAAGACTTATACCTGCATTTGTAACAATATTATTAATTATCTGTTGCATACTCAGCACGCATAGCAAATGTAATGTAAAGTGCAAAAGGGGTTCTGTGCATTTTAAGAGAAATGGATGTTCTCATACTTCTTTGTGGAAGCAAATGGGAAGCCCATGCAGTTGCTTTGTAAGCAAGCACCGGCTGTTTACAAAGAACACAATATTAAGAGACAATATGAGTCATGCCATGGCATCAAATATGACAAGTTTACTAGGAAGTCGCATGAAAACAAACTGAGTAAATTAGAACACTCCTTGAAAAAGCAGCAGAAAAATCTGTTTTTGCACAAGTGTGTCACATAAGTAACAGAGCAATGAGAGCTATCTGTGTTCTTTCTCAGGAAAGTACTGCTGCTTCAAAGCCCGTTGCCGAGGCAAAGTTCTTGAAGAAATGTATAATGGAGGCTATAGACACTGCGTACCCAGAGAAGTAGAAAGTTTTTAAAATATCAGCCTCTCAAGAAACACAGTAGCCAATAGAATTGGTGATTTATCTGATAGTTTGCAGAGTCAGCTCTGGAAGAAAGCTAAAGCATTTGTTTCTTTTTCAATAATAACTGATGAAAACATAGATCTGAGTGCCATACAGCTATCTGTGTTGCTTCAGGGTATCAAGAAAATTACAAATGTGACAATGCAGTTCATTGCATGGAAAATACAATTGCAGGAGGGGATATTTTCAACAGCAGGACCACAGATTTGGGCAAATAAGGTGTGCAGTGGAAAAGGGCAATAAGTGTTGTATCAGACAGGGCTCATTCCCTGGAGGGAAGGAATGCAAGATTTATTGTGAAACTCAGGAATAAAGTGTACAGTGCCAGTCTAGACCATGAGCTTTTTGGTTTTCATTGCATCAGGAAGTTCTCTGAGCCAAAACTGCAATCAAAACCACATAATGAATGTTGAATTTCATACAAGCCAGAGCTTTCAACCATTCGTATTTCAGTCAGCTCTTCAAGAAGGCAAAGAAGGCAACTTTCAGTATGGACAGCATTATTATGTTGAAGTACGCTGGCTGAGTCATAGAGCTGTCTTAACGTACGCCTTTAAATTGTGATGTGACATAGAGAAACACATGTCTAAACTGCTAGATTTAGAATGGATGCAGGACCTGGCCTTCTTGATTGACATAATGGGGCATCTCAATACTCTGAACATGAGACTGTAGGGCTGGAACCAGGTTGAAACTGGTTTTATGATACTGTGGGTGCATCTACACATGCTATGAATGCGCTGCAATAAACCCTGGAGCAGCTCGAACCAGAGTCAGCCACTCCCAGGCACAGTGTCTACATGTGTGCCTGGGAGAGCAGCCATTCATAGATTTCATAGACATCAGGGCTGGAAGGGACCTCGTAAGATCATTGGGTCCAGCCCCCTGCCCAAGGGGCAGGAAGTCAGTTGGGTCAAAGGATCCCAGCAAGATAAGCATCCAAATGTTTCTTAAAAGTGTCCGGAGTAAGTGCTTGTACTACCTCTGCAGGGAGTCTGTTCCAGGCCTTTGGGGCTCTAATAGTAAAGAGGTTTTTCCTTATGTCCAACCTAAAATGGTCTTGCGGGAATTTGTGACTGTTGGACCTTGTCATCCCTTGGGGTGTCCTGGTCAACAGGCATTCTCCCACATCCTGATGCATACCCCTTATGTACTTATAGGCTGCCACCAAGTCACCCCTGAGCCTGTGCTTCTTCAGGATGGAGAGTCCCATAGTTTGCAGCCTTTCTTCATAAGGCCTGTTCTTTTGCCCTCTGATCATGCACGTGGCTCTCCTCTGGACTCTTTCAAGCTTCTCCACATCCTTCCTGGATTGTGGAGCCCAGAATTAAATGCAGTGCTCCAGCTGCGGCCTCACCAAGGCTGAGTAGAGAGGGAGGATGACATCCTGGGTCTTGCTCGAGATGCATTGGTAGATGTAAGCCAGACTTTTCTTCAGCTGTGGTATCACATTGGTGGCTCATGTTCATCTTGTCGTCAGTCATGACCCCCCAAGTCTCTTTCAGACATAGTGCTATTGAGTGTAGCATTGCTGAGCCCATAAGTGTGATGCAGGGTTTTTTCCCCCCCAAGGTGGAGCACCTTGCATTTCTCCCTATTGAATGCCATCAAGTTTTCATCCACCTACCTTGCAAGCCTATAGAGGTTGGCCTGGATCACCAGCCTATCCTCAAGTGTAGTTACTCTTCCCCAAAGTTTGGCATCATCAGCTAACTTAGCCTGTCCACTTCTGACACCAGAGTCCAGATCGTTTATAAAGACATTAAAGAGTACGAGTCTGAGAATGGAGCCTTGGGGGACACCACTGGTCACTGAGAGCCATGTTGATTTAGTTCCGTCAACTACCGCTCTCTGGGTCTGACCTCAGAGCCATTTCTTCAGCCATTAGACTGTGGAGTAGTTGAGGCCGCAGTTGCCCAAATTTTCCATGAGGACATTAAAAAAGCCTTTGACTTGGTGTCCTATAAAGTCCAAATATGTGATATCAATGTCTTCCCTTTTGTTCAGGTGATACGTCATCTGGTCATAGAAGGAAATGAGATTGGTTAAGCAAGACCTACCTGCAACAGACCCGTGCTGGCTATCCCTCAGGATGTTGCCTTCTGTTAGCCTGTCAAGAATGGTTTCTTTGATAACTTTTTCCAAGATCTTCCCAGGGAGAGAAGGGACCTGGGTAAGAACAGCCCTGGAGTGTCAGGGGGCATGGGAGGTCAGCCCTGTGTTCTGGGTGGTGACTTCAGGTGGTGGAGGGGCTGGCAGGAGCCAGGGATCTGGCCCCCAGCTGACTGGGCTGACCAAGTGCAATTTGTGTCCAAAGGTCACCATTTACACATGTATTTAATTGCACTTAATGACTCTGCCATAAGATAGTACTGTCTCCGTAAGATAGTAACTAACTGTACTGACTTATGGTGGAGTTAATTAGTTTACTGTGCCCTAATGCCTGCACAAGTGTAGACTGTGATGCTTTACAGCAGAGCTAGTCTACTCCGCAGTGAACACATCTACGTGAGACACAACGTCACTGTAGTGACGAGCTATGACAATATAGTGTTTGTAGGCATGAAATGTAATACTGACACTACCACACAGTAGAGTCAGAAATGATCTGCGCACTGCCAGGACTGGCTAAAGCAAATAGTAAATGACTGTGCAATAACAACTACACAATCAGGCACATGTGTAGATGTGCCCAGTAAAGCGCACATGTAGATGAACACTTTGAGTCATAAATGAAGTTTTCTTTTTGAGAGAGAGAGTTCTCAGTGCAATGTAGCACATTTTGCCACCTTGAAGTCACTGTTCAGTGCTGCTGAGATTGAAGGTGATAAGGGATTGGAGAAGTATGTGGTTAAGATTGTTAATCTAAGGGATGCACTCCAGAACAGGTTCTCTAACTTTGAGAGCCATGAATCAGAGTTCAGACTCTTCAGCCCCCCATTCTCTCTCACTGTGGAAAAGGCCTCTCAGCTATTATTAGGAAAAAAGCTACTAATTGCACTCACTGATCTTCAGTGAAGTAATATACTAAAGGATACGTTCTCAGCATTTAGGATTCTAGAGTTTTACCAAAGCCTGGCAGAAACTTATCCAGTAGCAAAATCCTTTGTTTTAAGGATGTTATCTCTGTTTCTGAGTGCACACATGCGTGAACAGATTTTCTTAGTACTGAATATCAACAGTCAAAACTGTGCTCAAGATCTGGTGACAAGCACTTGAACTCCATCCTGAAAGCGACCATGGCACAGTCCTTGGAACCAAATATTGAGCTGGTTGCAGTGACGAAATGCCAGGCATCAAGGAATATTATAGCAGTCTTTGAGATTTTAGTTGGCGCATCTACACATGCTTATCACCCCAAAGTTTATTGTTCCTGGCACATGTGTAGATGTGTGACATTTACTACACAGCTAATTAGTCTACTGTGCACTAAAAATTTCATGTAGATGTGCCCAGTGTGTGCAAAAAAGTTTTTATTGTTCTGAATTCATTTTATGTTCACTGTTTTACTAATAAGAGCTGTAGCATATATATTTTTTTTGAAAAAATCAATTTATTTACATATTTAAAGGCTTGTTTGTAACAAATGTTTCTACATTTCTTTCTTTAAAATGCTATATGCTTAAAACTGCCATTAATGTACAAAAAAAAAATGGCTCAGAATTTATAAAGTGAGCTGAATGAATGACAAATTTTGATGAAAAATTATGGGTTTGTTAAACAGGAAAGGTGGTAAATGTATCCTACTGCTTCATTTGAGTTTGGCATGCCTACAACAGAGTATAATATATATCAGAAGCTGCAATAACCTTACTGACCTCGGTATGAGGTTCACACAAAAAAGGGAATAGAACACTAGACAGTCAAAGTCTGGCATGTAGACTAGAAACAATAATGAGGCTCAGAGTTGTTTGATATTTAATACAGTAAATAATTGTCATAGTAAAGAAAAGTTTCTATCCCTAGTTGCTTGGCAGGCAGCATAATTTGGCTTTTAAATGTTTTTTTAATGTTGACCACTCTCATGCTTAAGAGTCTGGTTTGGATCTCACCTAACCCAATGTAAGAACTATATGGAGAGTCAAAAAAAAAAAAAAAAAGACAAATACTTAAATCCTAAAATGGTCCTACATTTCTGTTTAGGCAGGACTGCATTCTGGGTTATTCTCAAATCCTAAGTGCCAGCGCTCTATGGATACAGACAAAAGTGACAATTTTCACTCAATCTGACCCCAGAAAGTGCTCTATAGCCATGCCCAAATACAAGTGCATAGCTGCAGACCACTTAAAAATGGTGGATCAGGCTAAAATCTGAACCCTCATTGCATGAGAGTTCAGATGAAGATGCTTTCAAAACATAGCATCTTCTGTAACTTCTGCTTGTCTGCCAGCCTGTTGCTGTTTTCAGAATGGGAGGAGGGAAAGGGAGGAAGAAGTTTGGTTTGGGGCTTTTTCAGCCCCATGTTGGAGGGTAGGGCAAGTATATTGGAGCCCCTTGAGGTGGTGGGGGCTCCAGTTTATCTACCCCACCCTCCAGTGCTGGCTGGGGGACCCTTAAAATGAGCTCCCTCTGCTCCCCTTTCCCCCTCCCATTCTGAAAACAGCTAGAGCTGGCAGGCAGGAGGGGCCATCCCCTGGAACATACAGTGAACTTTGGTTTAGTCTGGGGGATCGTTGTAATTGGGGACACTTCCTGCAAAGCATTCTCATTTACAGCGGGGAACTGCTCTTCTGTCTGTACCCTATGAGACAATGTGCTGGATCCAACGATATCATTATCAGGCTGGTTTTTCCTTCATCATTCATAACACTCAAAGAAGTTTGATTAATAAACTTCTGTTTAGCATGGCACTGAGGCAGGACAATACTATCCTGACTATTTATATTCTTTTTGGAGACATAGATGCAGCTATGGATACTGTTTGGTATGTGTCTTTTACCTTCCTGAGCCTAGGGCTGTAACCATGACCTTTTTTAGTATAGGGAAGAATCACTAACAGCAGGTGGAGTTTCTTTTGCCCTTCCCTGTTCAGTCTTCTTTGTGTGCTCAAGCAAAAGCTGGTTAAAACCTAGACTTCTCTATGATAATACTCCATACATTTCAGGAAGTCATATACCATTATATCAAAGTAAACAATTCCCATGTGCCATGCATTATCTTTCAAGTATGCTTTTCTCTCATGTACGGTCATCTTCACCATCACACTGGCACTTTAAGAAATTCTGATTTTAAAATATCCCCAGATAAGAGTTGGCATTACAACTGAGTTAAGTCTAAAAACTAAAAATTACAATTGCAAGTTTGATCCTTGAATGTAGCAGCATAAAAACAGAATTTAACACTGTAAAAGTTGGTGCTTATCAGGCAATGGTGATACTATTCATGAACACTAAAACAATTAGATTTTGGACAACATTAGATTTTGAACAACAATTTATTATAGTCCATAAGATAATGGCTGAGCTTTCTTTCAAAGTTAATTGTGCTGCAAGATTGTAAAAAAACCCAAAAAACCCAAAAAACCTGATTTTTTCTTGTGATCCACTGAACCTAACCCCAGGGTGTGTAAGGAACTTTTATCCCTCTGAAGAAAAGACTAAGGCATTTATTTGTATGATCAGATTACAGGTTTTGCACATATATATATGCTTTGCAAATATTACCCTGATTTATCTAGGTTCTTATAGACACATCTGCCTGCATTCCAGAAGTGCATTCAGTGTCATGATTAGCAGTTGTTACATGTAAATTCATTCTTTCACCCTTTCTCCCCCAGAGGGAAATTCTGTGGGAATTTTTATTTAAACATATTCGGAGAAGTATACCATATGCTTATACTATCAAAAGCAAGGTCAAAGAAGCACATCTTGCATTTGGAGTGAAAGAAAACAGAATTCGCAGTTTTTCTTTGGATCCAGTGTTTCTTGAAATTTGTGGGAGATTATTCCCCTGTATTGGATTAATCCCCAAGAAAACATTGTGTTTTGCACACTTGATAATTGCTGCTGTGTTGAACAGCTTCATTGTGCCTGATAAGCAAAGTTGTTGAGTGTGGTCTTTTTGGAAGAATACTTGGAAGTTACCTAAATTTGACTCAATAATCTAATGGAAGCCAGTATAAAAAACATTCTTTGATATGTGTACAGTAGTCCTTGCCACTAAGAAGATGCATTGCTGCATTACATACTAGTTAATTTCCAAAGGACTGACTGTTTTGGTCATACCTGGACAGCATCGCCATTGTGCAGTTGAAAGATGACTAAGACATTAGGGCTGTGCGAAGCTTTGGGTGCTGATTCAATTCAGAGGAGAATCGGCCTGTTTTGGTAGCCGAAGCTCTGAATCCAGATCGAATCAGGAGATGAATTAAAAGGTCTGAATTGATTCAAATCTCTCTGAATCAATTTGGAAAAGATTTGGAGAGCTTTGGAGATTCAGGCAGTCCCCCCCACTATAGCAGGGAGCTGGACCCCAACTCCATGCTGGTAGCTAGGGGGTGGAGGAGGGGTGGCTGGAGGAGGGAAGAGGGGACCATTGGGGGACCCCTGCCAGGCCCCATCCCCTGCCTGCACCCCCAGCCTGGCTGAGCACCCCCCAACCCTTGCCCGCTCTCCTAGCCCCAACCGTGGCTTCCCTGCCCAGCCCCAGCTCCCAGCTCCCAGCTCT